>NC_142799.1:34230679-34330679 GCF_049724085.1 Artemia sp. Qi Xiang Cuo
CTGGAAAACTAGCTCTGCGGTACTCAGGAAGAGAAGTAGATGCCCTCAGAGCCATCGCCCAAGCCTCCATCAAACGATCTCTTGCCGATTTTCAACATGTAAGTTACGTAATTTCAAAATTCATCATTTCACTATCTGTATCTGCTAGCTGTTTAAAGACAGAAAATTGCCAGACTAGAGACAGATTGCCAAATCGCTAAAAAGTCACTAAAGGGAAAACCTATGTTTTCGTAAAAAAGAGCCTATGTCTTTCCAAAATGTTTCTGCTGGGTTTTTTCCCTCTTGTAAGGATTTCAAACGTTACTTTTTTTAATTTGGACACATCAAGTTTAACATAAGCGAAAGACATCTATGTCCTCATCCAGTTTTCTGTAAGTCTTACGCGGTACTGCTACAGAGGGTGGAAAGAGTGTCTCCCGGGATATCAGCTGAAATTACCATCTAGTGAGCCTTTATCTTTTTGTTGTATTTGCTGAGGCGTTTTTGCTACAGTGGGTAGCCATATTTGGGGTAAGAATATTCAAGTACCTCTACCTTACGCACTACCTACATGATTTAATACTAAGGTATACCAAAATTCAGCTATATTCTTTTGTTGTACACTTTAAGATGTACTTATTTTTTCGTGTCGGAAAATGCGTCACTGAAATGTTACAGCAAAATAGAATGATGATAACGATGTCTCGTTATCGACATGAAAAATAGCATTTTGATAGCTCATATTTCACTGCCTAAAGCGAAATTTATAACAGAAAATGTTCTATGATAGAAAAAATTGCAGATGTTCATTTTTCATGTTCACCAACAATTTTTGAAGCTGGAAGTAGTTATAATGTGGATATGAGATTCGGTTTACACCAATCTTTATTGTTTCATCTCTAGAATAGATTTGGACATTTTTTATCTTGAAAATTCTTTTTTTTCAACTGTTCAATCTGCGGCCCATTTTTGGGCCAGTTCCAGCGAAGCCCATAAGCTCTCATCTGAACAGTTAGTGCAGGTAGTGTTAACGGTTCAAACGGCTAGTGAATGCAAGTCACTAATAAGCTCTTGCAAGAAAATGTCATTTTATTCTTTGAATTCTTACACCTTGTCCTCCTCCCCGATGAAAACCCGGGTATTTTTAAGTTTAAGAGTATTTGAAAAATTCCCCCACTGTGAAAAATCCTTTCCCCTGCGGAAAAGTTCTATTGCAAGTTTTAATCGACAATGGTTTTGACAGTTCTACCATCTACTGTACTGTCATTAGCCATTTTTACGGGAAGTAATCGACAGCAAAGAATTACAATCAAAGCAAGGGGTTAGGTACTAGTGCCAATTTGTTAACATTTTATTTGTTTCCAATACATTACATGTATACATTTAATACTATTTTTAAATCCTTTCCTCGGATTCCTGACCAGTGTTGCTCCTACATTACTTCTGTTAACAGAGCCGACAAGGGGCTACTGCAGCACTTCCTGTTGCCTAGGCAACGTAAATCTATTTTGAATTGAGAACATGCAATGATTTTCATGCGTACGATTTGAGACACACAATGGATCTGTTGAGTATGAAATGACTCAAAATATAAAGTCAATTTCTCTGTTCCTCTATTAAAAAACTTGCTCAGTTGACACAGTGGTCCTAAAACAGCTTTTTTTTTTGAAAGGCCTACGTGGCTTTTTCTGGTAACTTTCTTGTCGGGTAGTTTCTCAGAAAGAAACATCTTAATAAAATAAAAGTAGTACCATCAAGTTTCATATGCTCTTTTTAACTATCGCAATCTTGTTTCTGGCAATGGAATGCATACAAATGCAATGTGTTGTGCATAATCGTTTTTCTGAAGTGTACAAGACGATATTATCCCACTTTTTGTTGCCTAGTTACACCAAAGAAAACGATTCCAGCCTCATAAACCCTCATCACACTAACTACTACGTCAACATCAAAGATGTGGATAGTGGGGGCCCAGGGAAATTGATATTTACAAAAAGAAAAGGTATATCTGCTGTAGTTAAGTTCAAGAAAGAGTAGGGAATTTTTGACCGTGCTCTGTGATGAGATACAAAAGCATTTTTTTACTCCAGGTATTCATCGGTAAGAAACTTTGATAGGCATCCACCCTGTGCTACGGGAAAAGTGTGATCAACAAACTCGGCACGGCTTCTGGCTAAGCTCAAAATGTATTGAGTGACAAAGACCTGGAAGATATCGTCCAAGAGTGGAAGAGACCACCCTTTAGTCCTGAGCTGGTCCTTTTGTCCTGGTTCTTCGATTGACTCAGATCCAGCCATGTTTTGGACATGGGTTTACATGCAGAAAGATGTTTATTGGTAAAAGGGTTTTCTTCGGCTCGGGCATTTCACTCCAAGCCTACTTATTCCCGCACGCTTCCGCGGATGCTGAACCAACTGTCTCAGCTGTCAATCTAAACAAAACTAGCGTTAGAAATAGTTTCGATTTCACGACCTTGAAGGGGCTTCTCAATGCCAAGCGAATCGTCTCAAGGAATTGGAAACCACCCTTGAAAATGATTGTGCATTCCAAGTGCATCCCGTCGAAGGGGATATGAAAAAGCTGGGTTGCAAGAAGAAACAGGAGAAAAAATTACCAACTAGCACAAAGTCTCAGTGAAAACAATTATCCATAACTACCAGGAAGCGTCACAGAGCGACGCGATCGGAAACTATTAACTAACTGTTCAGATGGTACAAATTTATCTCTTGTGATAAAATTATAATGCAAAAATTGGTACAGTTTGTCTCAAAGTGTTGGCAACGCAGCTTCTCATTTTGAACGGAAGCAATGTGGTTTAACTATATCTTTTTAGCTGATTGTAATTTTAGGGTTGAATTTGTTTTTCCGCATTGAAGGCTTGGAAAGTTGATTTGACTTTTTTTTGCAAAAGGGAACATTTGAGCGCTTAGACAGTGAAAAGGGAAAGAAATTAGTTCTGAAGAAAATAAAAGTATTTGGGTTAAAGCAAGAGTTAGTCTTATATTGCGCCTGAAACTTCAGCAACCGTAGATCTTTCACCTAGGGAAGGAATACGTGTTGGAAGAGCAGAGGTTATCAAAGCGAAAAAAAGGCGAATAATATGAGATTATAGTTTATTTATGAATATCTATGGGTTATATACATAAAAATTTATAAAACTCATGATTTTATGGGGTTGGGGGTTGCATCTAGTGCATTCACCCTCCATACGTGCCTATGTGCAGTCGTTGATGACAACTTCTTGAAAATCTTAGCGTTTGTTATGATAATAGAAAGGAAGAAGAAACGCCCAACAGTTTTGATATAGGATCTTATGATAATGGAATGATCATATTTTTCTATGAAATTTGGCCTGTAACATATTCTCCAATTTATTCCTGCAATCAAAAACCGAACAGCGCCTGGTCATCTTTAATTATTTGGATCTGTTACTGAACAATACCTAAACAAATTACCCTAAATAGTTCCAATCGTCTTAATGATAATAATAACAATAATTTATTTTTGCCCTCTTTCGATACATTATAAAAATGCACTAGAGAAGTACAAACAAAGAGAGAAAAAAAAAACAAATAGTTAACGATTATCCAGTACCAACGTGTCTAACGAAAAAAAGACAAACATGTGGAAACTTAAATTAACACTAAAATATAGAACCTATCGATCTACCCAACTTTATTAGTAAATGGTTATACAGAAAATCAAATAATTTCTTACATCGGCCATCAGATGGCGAATAATCATATGGCTCATAAAATATACAATAAAAAACAACGAGATGAAACATTAGAAGCTTTTTGCTATTGATCACTAGTATCGTCACGAAAGAACAAAACACAAAAATATATCGACTATACGTCAAAGTGACAACCACCACTGACGAGAAAAACAACTAAAACATAAAACACTGTTCAGACTGGGGACTAAATGTCTAATTCACCGTATATAGAAGATGGTTAAGTCGAAAATCTGATATATTCTTACAACGGTCTTCAAATCGAGCTGATAGTTCTTCCATCTTCTCACATATATTAAAGACATGGTATTTTTTTTACTAATGTACGAGTTACGGAACCATAGAGAGATACCAATTAAAATTTAGCAAACCGGTAAAGTTGAACCCTAATTTTGTTTCTTTTCTGTTGACGAAAAAAGTTTCCATAGTGGAGTTAAAAAAACACTTGCGGTGCAAACATAGAGTTGTAGAGCTTTCCTAATGTATACTTGTCAAACTGCGCTTTAACTTTTGCTAGCAAACCATATGTTTTTGCAAAGTTTATTTTTCAACTCATTAATAACCAGAGTGCGCGTGGCTCTTATCCATGACCCAAAAGGAGCATCTAAATACTTGAGTGAATCAGACTTAGGAAGAGGGATCGAGCCTACTTTAAGGGATTCTGATTGTGTCTTTTCGTTCGGGTTTACTATGAAAAATGTACCCTTCGACGGTTCAATAGCGAGGTCAATACTAGACAAACTAGCCTGAAGAGCCTCAAAAGCCCTTTCCATTGATGACAGGTTTTCAGCAAGAAGAAGTATGTCATGTACATACCACAGGTGACTAATATCAATATGACTATTAATAATATAGGGTGGGATACTTCTTGTCAGAGTTCTAAGAGCGTTGTTGAATATTAATGGACTTAAAACTGAGCCTTGCTTTACCTCGGGCTTTACAGGAATGGGACTTGTCAAACCATCACGAGAACGGACTATTGAATTCTGGTTCCAATTCCAAAGGCACGCACAAATAAAGCCACTAGTTCCGCTATTTAACTAAGCAACTAATTATTGTGAATTCAAAATTGAGTCGAAAGCCTTAGCTATAACAACCGCGCATACATACAGAGTCCTTTTCATCATCTTGTGACTTTTCATTATAGACAAGAACACATAATGTGCATTTTGGACTCCTAAACCCTCCCTGAAACCAATTTGATGATCCCCAAAATTACACTTTTCACGCAGAAACAGGCAAATTACTCTTTCAAGTAACTTGCTAAGCACAGAACGTATGGTTATAGGTCTAAGAATTGCATAGCGCGGGGTCCTTATTCTTTTTAGGCACACATGTAGCCCTTGACATAATGTCTTAGGGACGTACTGTTGGGACAAAATTATCTGAAATCACAGAGCTAAGTGTTCGAACAACACATGTGTACTGTACTTCAAATGCTCTACTTGCAGACCATCCACACCAGGGGCTTTGCTTATTTTGAAGAAGACGAGTGTGAGTTAATAGCATAGAAGGTGTAATAGTGATGTAATTGTTGGGGGAATTGAGCTTTGACATTGTTTCTGCAATATTCCATGGAAATCTGTGTGAATTGGTGGTGGGTAGCAAGCATATATTGATGAGAAATTAGTGTGCCTTTTAGTGTTGGTAATTTGATTTGTCAGGGTTGAAGTGGAATTTGTAAGTTTGGCAACCTCTTTCCACAAAAGCTGTGGATTATCCTATATTGACTGATAAATTCTCAAATTGGCATTTTTTCCAATTTTTCACAACTTTCTGAAAACTGCTTCGTCCATTTAACTAAACCGAAAACTATACCTGAACGAGGTCTATCGCAATCCTTCCATATTCCATACCAAAAACGATGACGGGTATTGGCTTCCTTTAACCCTGGAAAATCAGACCGTCCCTTTCCCGTGTTAGTTTTTACTGATTCAGCAGGGACGGCAACATTTGCGGCAACCTTTAAAGAATGTGATACGAGGGTTATTCAGAAACTAGGGAACGTTTTATAATAAAACAAAAACTAGGTACAGGAAAAATATTTTATTATATACATCTGAAAGAGTGACTAAAATGCTACTTTTCTACATAGTCACCAAGCAAATTAAGGCACTTATCGTAGCGGTGGACGGGCTTCGAAATTCCTTCGTCATAGAAATCCGCCGCCTGCGATCTCAGCCACTCAAAGACGCACGCCCGAAGATCGTCGTCGTCATCAAAACGCTATGTCGCTTCTTCCAGTCGCTTCAGCCAGTTCTTCATCTTCGGGAACAAGTGAAAATCACTCGGTGCTAGGTCGGGAACGTAGGGTGGATGTGGGAAAATCTCCCATTTGAATGAGTCAAGAAGTTCTGCAGTTTGATGTGCTGTGTGATGTCAGGCATTGTCTTGGTAAAAACAAATTTTTGACGATAACTTTCCTTTGGGCTTGTTTTGGTATACTCGTCTAAGCTTCTTCACTGTTTAGCAGCACCGATCAGAGTTGGTTGTCGAACCACGCTCAAGAAGGTTAATATGCCGCATACCTTGCCTATCTAAAAAAACAGTAGCCATAATCTTCCTCGCTGACAAGGTTTGCAATTTTTTTTTTTGGGAGGGGGAATTTTTGTGCCCCCACTCCATAGACTGCAATTTTTTCTTGCAATTGAAGTGCTTAACCCATGTCTCGTCACCCGTTGCGATTCAGTCGAGTAAAGAATCACCATGTGTGTGGTAGGCGTCAAGACATGTTAAGGCTGCTCCCATTCGCTGACCTTTGTGGAGGTTTGTAAACATTTTTGGCACCGATCTTGCACAAAATTTATGGTATCTACGTTTGTGAATTGCAATTTAAAACAATCCAGTCCATGAAATTTATGGGAATATAACCAAACGCTCTGTTACTGTGAAGTGACGGTTTTCATGAATCTTTCCGTGAATTTTGGCTAGATGATTGTCTCTTCTAATCATTGCGTATCCACCCCTTTCTTCATCATGCACGATGGTTTGACCATTTTTAAACCGGATGCATCATTTTTGCACTGAACTTTAATTCTTGACGTTGTTGCCATACACTTCACACAGTTGCCTATGAATTTTTATCGGTTTTTGCTAACAAAACCGTATTATGGACCGCACTTCACAACTGGCAAGATTTGAAATTGCAGCGCACATTTTAAATTGGAATATTGGGAAAACGGGCAGCGCGGAGATGTTCTCGTTCTCACGACTGGATGCCAATTGAAGCTACGAGCACGCGCATACCAAAACATACGTGATCGCCACGTGTCTAGCGGCGTCAGACGGCCCTGGCCCTCGGATTCTGAATAGCCCTCGTATATCAGCAAGGTAGCATTCAACATCCAGGAGGTCCCCACAACGCAAAGAACAAAGAAGACGATATGGTATCTTAATTTTACGCATCATAGAATTTAAATTTTCATGAGACAACTCAGTATCTATTTTATCCCACGACCTCTTTGTGAACCGTTTCCTCACCCCTGATCTGCCACTTAATGACGCTGGAAAAGAGCAGGACAGTTCTAGATGGGAATGGTCACTAATTAAAAAATCTTGTGATACATGTACATTAAGGCTCGCCGATTCTTGAAGATCAGCTATAATATAAGTCCAAATCTGAGGTGCTACCGAAATTGTGCAGATACGTGTAATTCTGATATTTTGTAAAATATGTAGGTGACATGAAAAAGAGGCTTTTAACATCTGAGAAAAGGAACCAGTATCACTCTTTAAATCTGTGTTAAAGTCTCCGTGAAGCAGATCTTTTTTCCCTGATGTCCTAATTTTATGCGTGAATTTTGATAATCTGGCACATGCTAACGCGAATTTATGGTTTGAAGTAGCATTACGATAATTAGTTGGTATTTATACACACAATACAGTTACATCTCCTAAATCAACAGCAATATTGATGAGCAATAATAACTCATTAGCATCAACTAATTTACTCTGAAACTTTTTATGAATAGCAACTGCGAGACTACCTGACGGTCGGCCTAGCGACGTCTTAGCAGGAAGAATAAAAAAAAATCATGATCAATTGACAGCTCAAGCCGCATAGTATTGTCTATATTTAATAGGTGTTCGACGATGCACACTATATCAAACAAACCAAAAGTGAAAGCTAATACATCTAGCTTTTCTCTGGCACCATTAATTTTATGGAACAGAAGCTTAACACTAGTTGGGTATTTTCATTGTCTTTTACCGGACGGAAATTGGGGGTATGACGGGGGGAGCCGGAATATCACTACGAGGTGAAAGCCTCTTAATCTCGGGGCAGATAAAACTGCATTCTACTGCATAAAAACATCTACTGCACTTCGATTCGTTTCGACAATCACGAGCTATATGGCCAAAGCAAAATAGTTGAACGAAACAACTGAAAACAATTGAAGGCTTCTCCGCCACATTGCAGTTAACTGTGTCTGTCTGTCCTCTTCATTGCTAAGTATTTCGTACCGAGGATCACTGGGTATAATTAATGTGATGATGACGAAGCATAAGATTTATGATTAATATGATAGCGCATTAACATAGCAATAGAGCATTTCCGAACCTGAAAACAGAGAGATGTAAAAATGAAAGAAAAAGGGATATCGATGCATATCTACATTGACAGTTTTCCCTCTGTTTTTTTTTTTTGTATGAAAAAATCTTTTTTGTAAAAAAGTGCTACTTTTGCTAAAAAGTGTCACAATAGTGTCACGTTTCGCGAAAAGCCATTAAAAAAAATGCCATAAGTGGCTCGAAAGTGTCACCGGTGGCAACCCTGAGTAACTGGTTGTAGGTACATAAAATGTGATTTCAGATTAAGCTTTATATTTCCACTCATTAAACATACAAACTCTTTGTTTGTATGTATAGAATCTAGTTGTTATTACCACCAAACGCCTGAGGAAAACATAATTAATAGGTTTTACGTTTTGAAACAAAGTACCCATACCTGCAGCATTTTAAGAATAACAACTAATGTAGTGCTTTCACACTACACCGTAGAACATTTCAATACTAGCATAATAGACTTGATGCAATGTCATGTAATTTAACGAAGGAAATTTTGTCCATAATGTAGGCAGTGCCAAGTAGACTCGAACTCAACACGGAATTTTACTCTACGTAATGGAAAAGTCGACATGCTAGCAACCAAAGGGAATTCCGGGAATAGCAATTAGTAAATTTATAAAATAAATTAATAAATGTTTCCTAGCTTGCTTATGATGATTTTAGACGATGATTATAATGGCTTTATGAATTTTACGGTAGTCTAAAGTGAAGGGGCCTGTTTAAGGGTGAAACTAAGTTCTTTCCAAATAAACTAATAAAGTCGATCGCAAATTCACCCCCTCCCCAAATTATATATCAAAAACCCTAATTATTTATTTCCTTTTTACATCAATGCAGTCATGCTTTCTAGTTCCTATATTAAACCCACTAACTTCTAAGTTTTCTATTTTTCTTCATGTGGGATTGTGTGCGCAATTTTTCAATGTATCATTTTCAATGATTTTGAGAAGTGTATAAACATGGAAAGAAACATGATAATATGATTAGTAGAAACATCCTGGATATAATAAAGAATGAATTTCATTGTTTTCTTTTTATTTCAAATATTCCTTGGGATCTATATGGGACCATCAGGGAGGGGGGGGGGGTGCATTTGCAAGTGAATTTATTTTTGTATTTGGAAAGAGTATACAAAAAGGAACCGAGGAGTATGTTCACCTTGCCCCTGTGTCAATTGGAATCTCGTATATATTGACCTTTTTTCTCCTTTTGTTTAAAGAAATAAATCTTGGAACCCATTCATTTAAAAATCTTGAAAGATTGCCAACTACTGGGTTTAATTGGTGGTGAAGAGTCAAACGTGCTTTTCCATAAGATTTTTGTCGCCGGAGCATATCGAAGGTTCCCGCATCACGTCACACTGATTAAGCAATATATGTCAGGCCTTACCTGGTGTTGTGCTTTGTAGTATGCTTTGGAGTTTTAGGTTAATTCCCTGCAACTACTAATCCCGTGAAACCCTAGCACTCCTGAAGAAAATATGTCTTGCTCTTTGAGCCGGCGAATAAAAGAAATGTAAGATTTATGTGAGCTTAGCTTAAATCTATCATGTATTTAACCTAAGCACGTATGTATAATCGATACCCCCGCAATCGTGTCCACTGCCTTAGAATATTACTAGATAGTTCTTAAACTTCTTTAATGATTGAGTTAATAAATCGATGCGCTTTTCAAGATTGAGTTTGATACTCTTGGTCGGATTGATGCCTTTCTTCTCATTAAGCTATTTAGTGCATTTTTCGTATGTTAGATAACCACTATGTGCAAATTGAATGTGCTTGCTCCGGGAATTGTGGTCGTCAGTAAACCACGCCGATTTTTTCAGGCTTTGGTAGATTTCAAACCTGAATTGGAGGACGATCCTATAATAAAATGTCACATGGAGTCTCTATATGACACAATGCTTGAACAAAATCTGGAAAGAATTATTGAACCTTATGTCAAAGTCCAGGTAATTATAAACACTTCGCTTTTTTCTGTACCTTTTTGCATAGGCATTGAAAGGATGTTGTCAAAGTAAAAGCTTGACATACTGAGGTCCATTGGTACTAGCGTAAGTCATAATGAACTCTTATATACGATGAACTGAAAACTAAAACAAAATAAAAATTGATTTTTTCAGTTTTTACGTAACGTCACTCATTACGTCAAATATGGTTATTAGTACACAATCGGTGTTATCTTTGAAAAGACTGTAGTATGAAAAGACATCAAAAATGCAGTTTTTTTTTGTTGTAAAAAAGTCATTCTATTTTTAATTTTTTTTTTGATTTAAAAAAGCACTAGAACTTTTCATTTCCGTTCAAACAAGCCCCCTCGCAAAATTCTAGGGCCACTGGGTCGATAAATAAAAAGGCAAACAAATAAACACGCATCCGTGATCTTTCTTCTGGCAAAAATTACAAAATTCAACATTTTAGCAGATGGAAGCTTGAAACATCTACAGTAAGGTTCTCTGATGCGCTGAATCTGATAGTGTGGTTTTCTTGAAGATTCTATGACTTTTAGTGGGTGTTTTCTTTTTTTTTTGAAAGTAAGGCAAATTTTCTCAGGCTCATAACTTTTGCTCAGTAAGAATAAAGTTGATGAAGCGGACGTATGTGAAATCAGCATAAAAATCCTATTCTTTTGATGTATCTATTGATATCAAAATTCCGTCTTTTAAGATTTTGGTTACTATTGAGACGAGTCGCTCTTACACAGTTCGTTACCAAGAACTGTTTGATAACAGAAATGAAAGACCAAGCTGGAGAGTGAAGGTCAGCCTTCATTCTTCATTTTTGTAATATGCATGTTTTCTTTGTATGATCTCGTTTTCTACATGTTTACCTGCTTTTCTCTTTTTCATTAATATTTTAGTCGGTCTTTCCTTTTGGCTATTTTTATGAGCCTAATCTAAAGAGAAGAAATGGAATAAATCTTCTTTCTTTTTTTTTACTCGAGTTTCATTCTCTCGCAGAAATTTTCATTTTTTTTACCTAACGTGCTCAGGTGTCATTATCTTCTTTGTCACCTTTTTCAAATGTTTTATCGAAGAAGGTGAACTGCTCAACTCGGCATCGTTACAGAACGTTGTGCGTGTTAAAAATTTCAAATTACTTGAAAACACCTGCAACAAAGTAAGTTAGCATGGAAAGGATTTTTTGTTTGACCCTTACGTAGCGGGTAGGCACAAAGCTCCACTGCCAGTATATGGTAATCGTTACGTACAACAAAGCGGTGAGACATTAGTGTAAACCCAGAGGTACTACTTACTTACACTACCTGTAAAAGTATACCAATGCTGCCAAGGCAAAAATCCCTTTCCAGGGACATATTTGCCCAAGTATTTGGGGGAAAAACAAACTGTCCTGGAACGAGGACCATAACTTGCTTTAGGTATGCAATATTAAACATAATTACAAAATAATGGACTTGGCAAAATATTGCTTCTTTGTCGTTTCGTAATGATTGAACAAGCACTTAACTCTTGATTCTTACGGTTCACGTAATAAGAGCCCGACTTCAGAAAATATTAATTTCGCAGGCATTAAACTTAGTAATACTCGCTTTATCTTCAATTACAATTAAATTAGAAGTTTAAATTCAAGTATTTTTTTTCATTTTTATTTTCGTAATCATAATAAAAAGGGAAAAAAAAAAAAAAAAAATCAATCTTACAAGGAAAAGAAAGCTTGTGAAAAAAGATCGACCAAATGTTAGAAGCGATGAAAAATTATTTTTTTCTTAACGTGATATTGGAGGACAATAGCGTATAACATCTACATACGCAATCCGCTTGTTGACAAATCAGTTCATTATGAGCTTTCGGAGAAAGACATTCCCGTTTGATAGCTGTGAATTGAGTCTCAGATTCTTATTGCTTTGCATTAAATGTTACGCATTGTGGCAGAAAAATTACAGTAACAATTTGTATACCAGCGAAACGCAGCTTTGCTCGGTGATTATTGTTTGTTTAATAAAATTGTTTGTAATAAGATATTTGTTAATTTTCCGGTATGAACAAACGATCGAGATAGGTCATGACTTTCGGAAAATTCGCTTTTTATTTATTTCGGGTTTAATTAATTTTTGAAAAAAATTGCATATTAATGACTCACAAATACCCAAACGTCAATGGCTAACAAAATAAAATTGATACGTTGTTTTATGAAAGAGATTAAAGGATTATACTCTTTTCACCGAGCAAAGCTTGGCTTCCTGTTATTGAATTTAATAGGAATTAAGAAATACTAGAACGTCTGACAGT
The DNA here is from genome assembly GCF_049724085.1 of Artemia sp. Qi Xiang Cuo. Lineage (NCBI taxonomy): Eukaryota > Metazoa > Arthropoda > Branchiopoda > Anostraca > Artemiidae > Artemia > Artemia sp. Qi Xiang Cuo. The sequence continues at coordinate 34,243,213 of NC_142799.1, forward strand.
GCAGCCACACTCAGCAGTGGTAAAAATATGAGATAGAGACTAAACTGTATAATAAAATTTGTTCAAATCTGGCTTTCAAGTAGAGGTTTGATTTTTTTTGGGTCCATCATATATTTTTTGCAAGTAGGCAGATCTTTTGTTCCTAAATAGTTTTTGTATTGATTACATACTAGTTGGGGTAGATTAGTCTCCAGAACACTGTTTATTCGACAAAAATATGACAGAATATACGTTGAGCAGTACGAGACGACTCAGGACTCAATATACTTTTTACAACCTTCCATTTTTTGCTAAATACATATTGAGCAATTAAACTAATTAAAGTAAATATTTTAGGGCACTCTGGAACACTTAGTAAAGTAGTTAGATGCTTTTGCAGCTTGCTTTGAAGAACTGAAAACAATCTAGTAAAGCTTACATTTCTCGAGCTGCAATGTAGAATGGAACTTATTAGGTTGAGAAAATCCCCCCCCCTTTTTTTTTTAACATAATGATTTTGAACAAGAGGTTTTCGAAGATGCATAAAATCAGTTACTGGGTTAAAAATCACGGTAATGAATTGGTTTTTATTAAAAATGTTTCCCAGTAAGTCTGCTTTGTGTAATGAGCATTCTCATAGAAAACGTATACACTCAAAATCTTAGGAGGTATATCAGAAAATATGTTTTCCAGACGCTGGCTAAAATTTCAATATCCTTTTTTTATTGGTGGTGATCCTTCTGTGCAATCTCAGGTGGAGAGAGGCATAGCGTACTTTAAGAAGCTATATTTGGCACATCGCAATAGGATATTATAGGAACTCCCAAGATTGGACAGTAAAGGAACAACATTCTACAAGTACATAATTAATTTAAAATTTGTTTTAGATCGAACATGTCGCGATATGCATTGGGCTTCCAAGAGAGAAAGTTGAACTAAAGCTGTCACAGATGATATTGGATAAGAAATTATCAGGGATCCTAGACCAAGGTGCAGGCGTTCTCATCATTTTTGATGAATCAAAAGAAGATAAAACCTACGCTGCAGCTATTGATACAATAGCTTCTTTGAGTAAAGTTGTTGATACTCTATATCAGAAGGCGAAGAAACTGACATGAAAATGTCGAATGATAAAAACTTCCTCCCTGTTTCTTTTTTTTTCACTTAATCCTAAGGTTTATGGTCCCTGTGCAAGTTTTAGGAGCGTTATTTTTCTGCACTCCTACGCCTTTAATGTTTCAACGTAAATAGGACAATTTTCTATCAGTTCAGCTTTACTCGTTAATCGATTTTTTTTCTAATTTTTTTTAGATCGAAAAGTCGTAAAAAAAAAGCGAAAATAGGTCAATCATTTTTAAGCAGGATTAGACTATTCCCTACGAATACGTCTAAGAAATGCCAAAATTCTGGCTCAGTGAATAGATAGATATGAAGTTAATAAATCTAACCATATAACTCTCTGGTCCTTTTGATGCAAGTTACAACTGTCTGGTAATCGGAAAATCGCTTGTTTCACAAGGAACATAAACCTTAAGTAGAGTTGTTTCAGTAATGTATCTTTATTAATAAATTCTGAACGAAAACATAATTCGACTCTGAAATCGTGTTTCTTTGCTAATTTCCTAATGTTATAAGTCAAGGGATTGACAAGGCACATCAAAGTGAGTAACAGCTGACCAGCTCTTGACACCTGTATATCTGCCAAATCTACTAGTAGATAGATAAAGGAAAATTATTGACTAGCTTAGCGTGACGATGTCCCCGTCCTAAGTTTATGTGTTGGTCTGCCATTACTGTTATCCTGGTAATGCGGATAAGAATTATTGTAACAACACCCTTTTTTCCTTATATTCTTCAAACGAAAATGATTTTTTCTTTAAATTAGATTATTATGAACTGTCTTGAGGGCAAAATCTTTCCTAGGTTTAACTGAAGTTCCAGCAACTAAACCTATTTTCGACTTTTAAGCGAAAAACTTGCTCTCATCAATTGCATTTTCCAGCCAGTGAAAAGGATACTAAAAAATATTCTAGATTTTTATAAGAGATTTTCTGTAACAAAATAGTAAATGAAATTTTTAATTGATCCTTTTCTAGTGTCGCTTATTACTTAAGAGCTTTTACTGGGGGTGGAATCTTTTATTTATTTTTTTTGTCAAGAGTCAAAAACGAAAGTGTACAACAAAAATCAAGAAAAACAACCAAGTCAACTAAACAACTAAATTAGTTCTCTTGGGGAGGTTTGTGCTAAGAAATTCATTGGTGGCTAAGATTACCTTTTGCTGGGCGAGTTGGATTGTCAGTAAGTGCTCAAAAGACGAAGGTTATGCATAACAACGTAAATACAGCCCCGGCCCGGCCACTGAATGTTGGTTCAGATTAGCTAGATGAGGTTACAGAATTGAAGTATCTAAAAAGCCTCATTAAATCTGACGGAAGTCTCGAGCGTGAAATTACTACACTCATTACCTGTGTAGGCAATGCTTTTACCAAATTAAGAATAATTTTGAAAAACGCTGCGTACTCTCTAAAGCTCAAGCTCCGACTCCTAAATAGCAATGTCCTCTCTGTACTAACTTATGGATGCGAGACATGCGCACTGACGAAACAGTTTGAGAAAAGAATACAGTAAGATCTTGCAGCTCGCTGATGTTAGCAAAAAGTGTGAAGACCGCCACTGTTTTGCCATATAGAACAATGATGAGAGAACTTTGATGATCCACTCACCATTGTTCTGAGACCGCTGATCATAGCAGAATGATGAAAGACGTTTGCACAAAAATAACCAAAGATGTAAGATCTTTGTTCAAAGATTTCACTTTTAATCGTTTTCTGACAAAACATGTAAGATCTTAGCATATTGATGAGTGAAAAAACAGGCCTAGTGTTTCGAAAATAACTGTCTTCGGCGCATCCTTGGGATCCGCTGGTCCTAAAGAATTACGAACGCCGCCATACGTGAAAGGACGGAACAACCGCTAATAGTTGAAAAAATCTTAAGTATTAGATGGCAATATTGGGGTCATTTGGTCCATATGGGCAATGGCAGGATCCCCCATGTTTTATGCCTTGCGCCCCCCCCCCGCATTAGAAGACGTGGACGACAGAGAACGACGCTTGGCCGATCTCTAGAGAAAGAGGCTACTTTGGCGAGGACATCTTTGGAAAATCTCTGATCTCAAGCTCTTCAGAAGTCGTCGTGGAGAGGCACCGTTGTCGTCTTATGCGCCAGACGGCGTGGGAGGAACTAAGTCTAAGTGAGATTACCAGATAACATTAATTATGCACCACATACAAAGAAATTCCGTGTTTTGGATAGAAATTTTTCGAAGTTCTGAGCTTGTGAGTAGCTCCCCTTCGAAGTATAGAGTAGCTCTCTGTCTATCCTGAGTGATACCCTTTTCCCACTAATTAAATAGTTTCAACGCCTATATGACCAGGGGAATTTCGTACTTTACATAACACTTCCATAAATCAATGTTGAGGACTTTGAGAAGACTTCTTTGAAAAAGCTATTTAAAAAGAGGGTTACGAAGGAATAGACGGAAATCATAAATGTAAAAACTTCGGTTTTACCTGTTAACAGGGGCGGCCCCAAAAAATCATGAATTTTTTCATGCTTTACTCGTTTATCAAATTAGATTTTGAATTTGCGTTTTTTGTTGTTGTTTTTCTAAGATTGAAAAATACGTGGAAAAGGCATACAAAACATGTGAAAATAGGCCAATCATTTTTTATGCAGGATTAGACCGTTCCCTACGAATAAGTCTAAGAAATCACAAAATTATGGCTCATTGAATGGATAGATATGAAGCTAATAAAACAAACCATGTCTTTTTGTCTTGTTTGGACAAAACTATCTTGTCCTTTTGATGCAAGTTACAGCTGTCTGGTAATCGGAAAGTCAGTTCCTTCATAAGGAACATAAACCTTAAGTAGAATTATTTCAGTAATGTATCTTTATTAATTCTGAACGAAAACACAATCAGACACTGAAGTCGTGTTCTTCGCTAATTTTTTTAATGCCAAAAGTCGAGGGATTGACAAAGCACATCAGAGTGAGTAACAGCTGACCAGCTCTTGACACCTGTACATCCGCCGGATCTACTAGTAAATAGATAAAGAAAAATTATTGACTAGCTTAGCGTAACGATGACACCGTCTAAAGTTGAGGTGTTGGTCTGCCATTCCTGTTATCCCGGTGATGTGGATGAGAATTATTTTAAGAACATACTTTTCGTCTTATTTTCTTCCAACGAAACTGATTTTTTCTTAAAACTAGATTATTATAAACTGTCTTGAGGGCAAAATCTTTCCTATGTTTAACTGAAGTTCCAGCAACTAAACCCATTTTCGACTTTGCATTAAAGTTAAGGGAAAAACTTAGCCTCATCAATTGCATTTTCAACTAGTGAAAAGGATATGAAAAAATATTCTAGATTTTTATAACGAAAATTAAAGAGATTTCTGTAACGAAACAGTGAATGTGCAGTTAGAAATAATAAAAAGTAAAACATAAAAAGGCATATAACCAAAGCTTGTCTACACTCTCTTCCCGAAAAAAAAAAAAATCATGTGTACTTGGTCAATTGAACGTTTTCTAGAGTGGCTTTATTACTTAAGAGCTTTTACTGGGGGTGGCATCTCTTTTTATAAAGAGTCAAAAACGAAAGTATACAACAAAAACCAATAAAAACAATTAAATGAGGTAATTCATGTTTAGCATCCTGAAATATCGGGACAAGAACATAAAACTTGGGAAGACTTTGTTAAAACAGATAATTGAAAGGTATATATCATACTTTTTTTCAAGAACTTTTGAACATGTTGCTTGAAATTCATCAGGCATATGTTTGGTTCGAATTCGTGAAAATAGCAACAACATGCGATTTATGTGAAAACTATGAGAAGATTCATTGTTTTTTTAAAATTTATTTTCAATTGAAAGCAGACTGACGTTGAAAATTAAAATAAGCGGAAAATTATGCCATATATGACGAGAAACTGCTACACGAAGGAGACTTTCGTAAAGCCTGTTTGCAATAGAAATTATTTTTTCTTCACCGATCACTTTTCAAAACATTTGAACGAAAAACTGTATTGTTAAAAAAAGATAATGAGCACTTTCATTCTCGGCAGCACTGAGACAAAAGTAAGAAACTTTTTATGTTGTTCTTATTCTTGAAGTATTCAGAAAAAAAGTATTTCAGTAATGTATCTTTATTAATTCTGAACGAAAACACAATCAGACACTGAAGTCGTGTTCTTCGCTAATTTTTTTAATGCTAAAAGTCGAGGGATTGACAAAGCACATCAGAGTGAGTAACAGCTGACCAGCTCTTGACACCTGTACATCCGCCGGATCTACTAGTAAATAGATAAAGAAAAATTATTGACTAGCTTAGCGTAACGATGACACCGTCTAAAGTTGAGGTGTTGGTCTGCCATTCCTGTTATCCCGGTGATGTGGATGAGAATTATTTTAAGAACATACTTTTCTTCTTATTTTCTTCCAACGAAACTGATTTTTTCTTAAAACTAGATTATTATAAACTGTCTTGAGGGCAAAATCTTTCCTGTTTGCAATGGAAATTAAAAGCCTGTTTGCAATAGAAATTATTTTTTCTTCACCGATCACTTTTCAAAACGTTTGAACGAAAAACTTTATTGTTAAAAAAAGATAATGAGCACTTTCATTCTCGGCAGCACTGAGACAAAAGTAAGAAACTTTTATGTTGTTCTTATTCTTGAAGTATTCAGAAAAAAAGTATTTCAGTAATGTATCTTTATTAATTCTGAACGAAAACACAATCAGACACTGAAGTCGTGTTCTTCGCTAATTTTTTTAATGCTAAAAGTCGAGGGATTGACAAAGCACATCAGAGTGAGTAACAGCTGACCAGCTCTTGACACCTGTACATCCGCCGGATCTACTAGTAAATAGATAAAGAAAAATTATTGACTAGCTTAGCGTAACGATGACACCGTCTAAAGTTGAGGTGTTGGTCTGCCATTCCTGTTATCCCGGTGATGTGGATGAGAATTATTTTAAGAACATACTTTTCTTCTTATTTTCTTCCAACGAAACTGATTTTTTCTTAAAACTAGATTATTATAAACTGTCTTGAGGGCAAAATCTTTCCTGTTTGCAATAGAAATTAAAAGCCTGTTTGCAATAGAAATTATTTTTTCTTCACCGATCACTTTTCAAAACGTTTGAACGAAAAACTTTATTGTTAAAAAAAGATAATAAGCACTTTCATTCTCGGCAGCACTGAGACAAAAGTAAGAAACTTTTATGTTGTTCTTATTCTTGAAGTATTCAGAAAAAAAGTATTTCAGTAATGTATCTTTATTAATTCTGAACGAAAACACAATCAGACACTGAAGTCGTGTTCTTCGCTAATTTTTTTAATGCTAAAAGTCGAGGGATTGACAAAGCACATCAGAGTGAGTAACAGCTGACCAGCTCTTGACACCTGTACATCCGCCGGATCTACTAGTAAATAGATAAAGAAAAAGTATTGACTAGCTTAGCGTAACGATGACACCGTCTAAAGTTGAGGTGCTGGTCTGCCATTCCTGTTATCCCGGTGATGTGGATGAGAATTATTTTAAGAACATACTTTTCTTCTTATTTTCTTCCAACGAAACTGATTTTTTCTTAAAACTAGATTATTATAAACTGTCTTGAGGGCAAAATCTTTCCTGTTTGCAATAGAAATTAAAAGCCTGTTTGCAATAGAAATTATTTTTTCTTCACCGATCACTTTTCAAAACGTTTGAACGAAAAACTTTATTGTTAAAAAAAGATAATGAGCACTTTCATTCTCGGCAGCACTGAGACAAAAGTAAGAAACTTTTATGTTGTTCTTATTCTTGAAGTATTCAGAAAAAAAGTATTTCAGTAATGTATCTTTATTAATTCTGAACGAAAACACAATCAGACACTGAAGTCGTGTTCTTCGCTAATTTTTTTAATGCTAAAAGTCGAGGGATTGACAAAGCGCATCAGAGTGAGTAACAGCTGACCAGCTCTTGACACCTGTACATCCGCCGGATCTACTAGTAAATAGATAAAGAAAAATTATTGACTAGCTTAGCGTAACGATGACACCGTCTAAAGTTGAGGTGTTGGTCTGCCATTCCTGTTATCCCGGTGATGTGGATGAGAATTATTTTAAGAACATACTTTTCTTCTTATTTTCTTCCAACGAAACTGATTTTTTCTTAAAACTAGATTATTATAAACTGTCTTGAGGGCAAAATCTTTCCTGTTTGCAATGGAAATTAAAAGCCTGTTTGCAATAGAAATTATTTTTTCTTCACCGATCACTTTTCAAAACGTTTGAACGAAAAACTTTATTGTTAAAAAAAGATAATGAGCACTTTCATTCTCGGCAGCACTGAGACAAAAGTAAGAAACTTTTATGTTGTTCTTATTCTTGAAGTATTCAGAAAAAAAGTATTTCAGTAATGTATCTTTATTAATTCTGAACGAAAACACAATCAGACACTGAAGTCGTGTTCTTCGCTAATTTTTTTAATGCTAAAAGTCGAGGGATTGACAAAGCACATCAGAGTGAGTAACAGCTGACCAGCTCTTGACACCTGTACATCCGCCGGATCTACTAGTAAATAGATAAAGAAAAATTATTGACTAGCTTAGCGTAACGATGACACCGTCTAAAGTTGAGGTGTTGGTCTGCCATTCCTGTTATCCCGGTGATGTGGATGAGAATTATTTTAAGAACATACTTTTCTTCTTATTTTCTTCCAACGAAACTGATTTTTTCTTAAAACTAGATTATTATAAACTGTCTTGAGGGCAAAATCTTTCCTGTTTGCAATAGAAATTAAAAGCCTGTTTGCAATAGAAATTATTTTTTCTTCACCGATCACTTTTCAAAACGTTTGAACGAAAAACTTTATTGTTAAAAAAAGATAATAAGCACTTTCATTCTCGGCAGCACTGAGACAAAAGTAAGAAACTTTTATGTTGTTCTTATTCTTGAAGTATTCAGAAAAAAAGTATTTCAGTAATGTATCTTTATTAATTCTGAACGAAAACACAATCAGACACTGAAGTCGTGTTCTTCGCTAATTTTTTTAATGCTAAAAGTCGAGGGATTGACAAAGCACATCAGAGTGAGTAACAGCTGACCAGCTCTTGACACCTGTACATCCGCCGGATCTACTAGTAAATAGATAAAGAAAAAGTATTGACTAGCTTAGCGTAACGATGACACCGTCTAAAGTTGAGGTGCTGGTCTGCCATTCCTGTTATCCCGGTGATGTGGATGAGAATTATTTTAAGAACATACTTTTCTTCTTATTTTCTTCCAACGAAACTGATTTTTTCTTAAAACTAGATTATTATAAACTGTCTTGAGGGCAAAATCTTTCCTGTTTGCAATAGAAATTAAAAGCCTGTTTGCAATAGAAATTATTTTTTCTTCACCGATCACTTTTCAAAACGTTTGAACGAAAAACTTTATTGTTAAAAAAAGATAATGAGCACTTTCATTCTCGGCAGCACTGAGACAAAAGTAAGAAACTTTTATGTTGTTCTTATTCTTGAAGTATTCAGAAAAAAAGTATTTCAGTAATGTATCTTTATTAATTCTGAACGAAAACACAATCAGACACTGAAGTCGTGTTCTTCGCTAATTTTTTTAATGCTAAAAGTCGAGGGATTGACAAAGCGCATCAGAGTGAGTAACAGCTGACCAGCTCTTGACACCTGTACATCCGCCGGATCTACTAGTAAATAGATAAAGAAAAATTATTGACTAGCTTAGCGTAACGATGACACCGTCTAAAGTTGAGGTGTTGGTCTGCCATTCCTGTTATCCCGGTGATGTGGATGAGAATTATTTTAAGAACATACTTTTCTTCTTATTTTCTTCCAACGAAACTGATTTTTTCTTAAAACTAGATTATTATAAACTGTCTTGAGGGCAAAATCTTTCCTGTTTGCAATGGAAATTAAAAGCCTGTTTGCAATAGAAATTATTTTTTCTTCACCGATCACTTTTCAAAACGTTTGAACGAAAAACTTTATTGTTAAAAAAAGATAATGAGCACTTTCATTCTCGGCAGCACTGAGACAAAAGTAAGAAACTTTTATGTTGTTCTTATTCTTGAAGTATTCAGAAAAAAAGTATTTCAGTAATGTATCTTTATTAATTCTGAACGAAAACACAATCAGACACTGAAGTCGTGTTCTTCGCTAATTTTTTTAATGCTAAAAGTCGAGGGATTGACAAAGCACATCAGAGTGAGTAACAGCTGACCAGCTCTTGACACCTGTACATCCGCCGGATCTACTAGTAAATAGATAAAGAAAAATTATTGACTAGCTTAGCGTAACGATGACACCGTCTAAAGTTGAGGTGTTGGTCTGCCATTCCTGTTATCCCGGTGATGTGGATGAGAATTATTTTAAGAACATACTTTTCTTCTTATTTTCTTCCAACGAAACTGATTTTTTCTTAAAACTAGATTATTATAAACTGTCTTGAGGGCAAAATCTTTCCTGTTTGCAATGGAAATTAAAAGCCTGTTTGCAATAGAAATTATTTTTTCTTCACCGATCACTTTTCAAAACGTTTGAACGAAAAACTTTATTGTTAAAAAAAGATAATGAGCACTTTCATTCTCGGCAGCACTGAGACAAAAGTAAGAAACTTTTATGTTGTTCTTATTCTTGAAGTATTCAGAAAAAAAGTATTTCAGTAATGTATCTTTATTAATTCTGAACGAAAACACAATCAGACACTGAAGTCGTGTTCTTCGCTAATTTTTTTAATGCTAAAAGTCGAGGGATTGACAAAGCACATCAGAGTGAGTAACAGCTGACCAGCTCTTGACACCTGTACATCCGCCGGATCTACTAGTAAATAGATAAAGAAAAATTATTGACTAGCTTAGCGTAACGATGACACCGTCTAAAGTTGAGGTGTTGGTCTGCCATTCCTGTTATCCCGGTGATGTGGATGAGAATTATTTTAAGAACATACTTTTCTTCTTATTTTCTTCCAACGAAACTGATTTTTTCTTAAAACTAGATTATTATAAACTGTCTTGAGGGCAAAATCTTTCCTGTTTGCAATAGAAATTAAAAGCCTGTTTGCAATAGAAATTATTTTTCTTCACCGATCACTTTTCAAAACGTTTGAACGAAAAACTTTATTGTTAAAAAAAGATAATAAGCACTTTCATTCTCGGCAGCACTGAGACAAAAGTAAGAAACTTTTATGTTGTTCTTATTCTTGAAGTATTCAGAAAAAAAGTATTTCAGTAATGTATCTTTATTAATTCTGAACGAAAACACAATCAGACACTGAAGTCGTGTTCTTCGCTAATTTTTTTAATGCTAAAAGTCGAGGGATTGACAAAGCACATCAGAGTGAGTAACAGCTGACCAGCTCTTGACACCTGTACATCCGCCGGATCTACTAGTAAATAGATAAAGAAAAAGTATTGACTAGCTTAGCGTAACGATGACACCGTCTAAAGTTGAGGTGCTGGTCTGCCATTCCTGTTATCCCGGTGATGTGGATGAGAATTATTTTAAGAACATACTTTTCTTCTTATTTTCTTCCAACGAAACTGATTTTTTCTTAAAACTAGATTATTATAAACTGTCTTGAGGGCAAAATCTTTCCTGTTTGCAATAGAAATTAAAAGCCTGTTTGCAATAGAAATTATTTTTTCTTCACCGATCACTTTTCAAAACGTTTGAACGAAAAACTTTATTGTTAAAAAAAGATAATGAGCACTTTCATTCTCGGCAGCACTGAGACAAAAGTAAGAAACTTTTATGTTGTTCTTATTCTTGAAGTATTCAGAAAAAAAGTATTTCAGTAATGTATCTTTATTAATTCTGAACGAAAACACAATCAGACACTGAAGTCGTGTTCTTCGCTAATTTTTTTAATGCTAAAAGTCGAGGGATTGACAAAGCGCATCAGAGTGAGTAACAGCTGACCAGCTCTTGACACCTGTACATCCGCCGGATCTACTAGTAAATAGATAAAGAAAAATTATTGACTAGCTTAGCGTAACGATGACACCGTCTAAAGTTGAGGTGTTGGTCTGCCATTCCTGTTATCCCGGTGATGTGGATGAGAATTATTTTAAGAACATACTTTTCTTCTTATTTTCTTCCAACGAAACTGATTTTTTCTTAAAACTAGATTATTATAAACTGTCTTGAGGGCAAAATCTTTCCTGTTTGCAATAGAAATTAAAAGCCTGTTTGCAATAGAAATTATTTTTTCTTCACCGATCACTTTTCAAAACGTTTGAACGAAAAACTTTATTGTTAAAAAAAGATAATGAGCACTTTCATTCTCGGCAGCACTGAGACAAAAGTAAGAAACTTTTATGTTGTTCTTATTCTTGAAGTATTCAGAAAAAAAGTATTTCAGTAATGCCGAATTTTTGCATCTGGAGTGAGGTATTCATGGGGGTAGCTATCCAAGTTTAGGATTTGTTTGGTCGTTCAAGTTTCAACGCCGTTCTTCACTTTCATTAAAAAAGTAATATTTTAATTCCTTTTTGTTCGTTTTAATATGACATTAGGGTTATCAAAGATATATGCCCGGGGGAGGCTGCCCCCCCCCCGCCCTTTCCATACTGAAGTTTAAATTATATGCACTAATGCTTTGGGAATGAGGACTCATTTAGGAATCTAACATATTAAAGTACAATTCAACTATATGCGAGGAAGGCTGCCGTCTCATTCCAAGGTCATTATCATGAACTTCAACTATGTATCGTATTCAAAACTACCGTTTATCATATTCAGAAACTACCCTTTAAAAATCTACCATTTCGGCAATAAAAGGGGAGGTATCATTCTCTTAGAGCCTATTTTACACGCTTAGTCCAATTAATTCCTTTAAATTAAGTAAGGTTAGAGGACTCTGTCTTAGTATTATCTAAAGGACCTCTCATCAAGGGTCTGAAAGTGTTGGCCTCATTCTTCCCCTAATAAAGACCAAATTTTGCCTTTTTGTTCATACATATTGTCTTCATAAAAAAATTGATCATGTCACTAATAACCATTCTTTTTGTATGGACTGCATATACGTTTAGGGATAAATGTGCCACCATGAGGCAGCATTACCTTTGAAACTGGGAGACTATTAAATAGTTTTTCGATAGTTCTTAGTCGATTTTCTATATCAAAACCCTTGCTTGATACGCCTTTTTGTCCCAAAATTGTTTCTACTCTAACTCCACCATATCTTAGATACTTATTCTAATACACCTTCAACCAAACAAATTATTACCCTTTTTTCGCTTGAAACAGACGGTTCGAAAAAAGTTACAAATGTCTATCGTTGCTGGTACAACAACAACAACAGGCAAAATGTCTTAAGGTTTTTTCTCATATATCTATAATTTCAGGATCCTTTTATCTTTGTGTCGAAATTCCAAAAAAGGCAATCTATCATCTAACTTTATAGTCAATAGTAAGGATTAAGTCTCCTCATTAATTGTGTTCAGTATTCTTTGCAAAAAACAATCAATTTACCTTTCAACTCCCTATATAACAAAACGTCGTCTATGTACCTTATCCAAAATTTAGGCTTTAAAAATAGCAATCTATAGTGAACTTTTCATCACGCTCTGCTTCAACATTTGCTAAAAGGGAAGATAAGGCCCCTTCTATACCTAAAACTCTTACTTTTCTTTAAAAAAACCTCGAAAAATAGAAATAATAGAAGGAGAGTTCCCTCTGCCTTACTCTAAATGTTTGGTGTTTTCTGTCAACAAGTAAAATAATGGTTCTCTTTTTTTGAAGAAAAAACTTTGACTTGTTTTTATTTATATCAAATTTAATCTTTATCTTGACATATTTTGAAAGCTTCTAAAATTTCTTATCTATAATCACCATGATAGAATAAAAACGATTTAGATCATTAAATCCAAAGAATAGTTTAAACAGAGAAAATTCCGGCTCGTTTCAGAATAAGGGTTAACATCAACACTTAGCATTTCCCAGCGAACAAGTTAATTGTAAAAATATAAACAAACGTATCAGTTGTATCGATGATTATTTTTGCTATCTTCTTTACTTTTACATTGCAAAGCATTGGGTGGAACGTAAATTAGCCACTTTTTTGTCAAAAAGGGTACAGTAGGAATATATATTTCCAAAATTCTTCCATTAAACCCTTTCTAGAGCGAAAGCAAACATCATGTTCCTATACTGTTACATTAAAATTATTTAACTGGAATCTCATGATTGTTTTCACTAAGGGTATGATTGTGTCGTAAAAAATTATAAACGTAGCGTAAATAAAAAGTACAACCAACCACAAATCCTTTTTATGTACTGCAAAAACGTGTTACATATATTTCTTCAGAAGTATATAGAATTGGAAAAGTATTTGCCCTCTGAGACGCTCTAACATTCAGCTTCATACCATAGTTAGTTTCACCACTCAAAAACTAAATCCTCACTTAACATCTCTTACATGGAACCAGTCTTTTTATTACCCAATGGACAATAGATATAAAATACACTCTCACACAAGACATTGATAATCTGTAGCCAAGCACAATTCACACTCGACCAAATTCACTGTCACTATGCCATAAACGTGTTAGATTTTCTCTTTATTCCTTCAAAAGTGAAGTCGCTACATAACTGGAAGCATTATAAGATTTGGAACATGTAAAATAAAACAGAATTCCAAGGAGATAAAGAAAAGAAGACCACCATAGATTATTGATCTGATACATTTGAGCCAGAAACCATCAAAATGCCTTTCTGAGTGAATGGCAAAGTGATTCAAGTAAGAAATAATATTGAACAAAATTTATTATAAAGAGGAAATATATTTAGTTGCTTAAATTTAGTAGAAAAATTATTATTTGCAGTCAATAAATAAGTATATTTAAGAGCAGCGTGACGTTAATGAAATGTGAAATATTTTCAGATGTGTGAAGCATTGGCTATCAATGATACTTAGTTAAGCTTGGCTTAAAAATTTCATCACTGAGTTTCTTGTATAAGAAAATATAAAGGGATAAAAACATATTCCAAATCTATTACACTTCCAATCTCTCAACATAGTCGCATGATTCAGCTCCACCACTTATTCGAACCATATACATTATAATCCGGCTGACCTCTTCCACCCTGGTAATTTGATCCATAACTGTTTCCCGACTGCCCACTACCTCGGCTCTGGCCACCTGACTGAGGCAAGGGAGGGGTGCCACCTTGACCGTGAGGAGACCCAGAGGTCACCCCAGCTTGTGCTAGGGCAGCAGCAACTGCGGCAGCTATTTGTGCTGCCTGGCTGCCTTCTGCTGCAGGACTAGGTCCATAACCTCCACCTCCTAACAGAGTAAAAATAGAGGTATTAATCATCTTCTAATGACATTTCATCGGTACGTAAATTTACACAAACACAAATAAACTACAACCTACAAGTTTTGTTCATCTGCGTTCTAATTTATTGATTTGGCAAAAAAAAACACAACTCAACAAATAAATTATGCTTAAATATTTCTAGAGTAGTGATTGAGGCAAGAAAGAAGAAGGGTTAACACCCCAAATAGTAGTTTATAAAAAAAAATAGCACAACCATTCATTTTAGGCTAGAAAGGTATTGGTATAAACTCCTTTTTAGCTATGCATATGATTAAATTTTGTCAGCTTTCTATTGTGCTTTAATCTTTTTATCACCACGATCTTACCAGAACTTTTTCATTAGACCAGTGTTCACTTTTTTGGGTTCAGAAATATAGATACACGGCTATATTCTTAGAAGGCGCGATGAAGAGATGATATGTACAAGTGCGGTATGACCTCTAATAAAAGCCGGATATCAAAGCATTTAAAACTGTACAAAAAAACATTTTTTTTTTCTCAGTGTTCATAGAGAGAGCGCTTTAAGAGCTTTCCGTGTAAACGATGTTTTTTTTTTGACAAGTTAAGTAAACAATTATTTTTTCCACATGAAGTGAAAGCATCCTAGTTATTCAAGAGAACCTCCGCCCCTTCTTTACACCATAGATTCAGTAAAGACTGACGTATTAAATATATAAAGACTGACGTAGGGGTGTTAAACAAGGCTCAGTAATCAGCCCTGTGATATTTAACAATGCAATACGTTCTGCGACAAAATCGTTAGAAGATTTTTTGATAGATGACGGAATTGATGCTAGTCATCTATCTTACGCAGATGATCTACTTTTGATAAGTGATAATTTAGAATCTTTACAGAAAGCTATTACTGCCGTGTCGTCTGCACTTGGTGATATTGGGCTAACAATAGTGCCGTCTAAGACTGAATACGTCGTTTCGAATGACGAAACATTGCCAAATCGTGCTGTTGATGTTTGCGAGGAGAGTTTTCCAAAAGGATAAGTTTGAGTATCTCGGACTCCGGTATGGGAATCCTATCAATGCTACTAAAAATCTAGTTATTGCAGCGCTTAAAGAAAAACTGCGGAAAACTTACGGTATGCTAGCACGAACTAAAGGTCAATTTGACAAAATTACGCTCGGTCGTCTCTGTAACGCCATGTTCGCGCCACATGTCTTTTTTTTTAACCCCTTTACGGAATTGTTTTAGTAAAACCGAACGAAACCAAATTCGTTCAATTTTTTTTCGGTCTTGCAAATATTTATTGGGAATTCCCATATGGTTCAGAAACTCTTAAGTTTCGCAGAGGTACTATATTTTGGAGATAATTAAGAAAATGGATGAGTTGTATACCCGTTTCAAAAGTTGAAATAGAACAATACACGAATTTCAATTGGCTAGTCTTGTGCATTAAAATCGTGATTTTGATTTCGTTTGTTTTCTCTTTTGCATAGTTATGTCAGTTTAATTTTGTTTTGTAGCGTTGTGTGATTTTTTCGTAAATTTTTTCTTTCGTTTTTATAACTCCTTCGAGCATTTACATGTATTTGTATGAAGGGTTGAAAAAAAAATTATTATTAATTATTATTATTATTATTATTATTATACACTTAAATATTAGTATTTTAGAAAAAAAATTTATGCTATTCGCCAATTTAGCAATCAATAACAGCGTCAATAAATTAGTACATGTTTGTCAATAATCTTTCTTTCTAGGAAAATATGGAAACTAAAAGAAAAAGACTGCTAAAAAGGTAAACAAACTGTGGCTACGGTGTCCTTTTGTCAAGACTATCAAATATTTTCCGCTTTGGGAAATGTTTACGATACTCCAATGAAAAATTTAAAAGAGATAACATTGGGTGCCAACATTTAAGAGAATTAAACTCTTTCGGCTCTATTTCAGGAGCATAGAAAAACCTCATTGCAAAGCAAAATAAATCCTTGGAACTGGTGATATGGATACTAGCTTGCATTCACACACTAGTACTATACAGATCTACAAAAGAGACTGAGAAAAAACAAAAAAGGACCCAACCGCAAAATAAAAGTGATAAAACAATTTAGAGGTATAACCATAGCATGTTTTCTTTTGGCCCATTTGTCCCCATTTTTTTATAGCCTAAATCTATTTTCATGGGTCCAAATTTTGACTGATTAAAAAAGTTAGCTGTTACCAATTTGGTATCTTTTTGAACGGAAATAAGCAAGAGCCTTCATTTAAAATCTAAATTATATATCAGTAGTGGATGGTTTCTATAAGATCGTGGCTAGTTCATTAGATTTCTTACTAAAACAAGCTGGTAATTCGAATGAGCAATGAGTAATTCGAAAAGAAACCTACCAAAAAAGGCATACGCTTTGAAAAGTGTAGTACGCCTTAGTCAAAAACGAAAACTAATTTCGTTGGACGGGAATAATATCTTGTGTGTTGATTCCAAGGTAATGAGAGCCCCACCTATTCAAATAGGTTTTAATCTAGGAGCGAAATCTTCTTTTGTGTTACACATAAAACCCTTCCCACATAGAATCTTATATTATCCAAAAATGTCCAAAGTATTACAGAAGAGCTTAGTTTCTTTTTGATTGTAATAGTTCTTGGTTTTACTTTTTGACCAAAAAATCCCAAAAATTGCAATTTTGGTATGTTAAAATTTGAGCTAAGAACTGTTGTTATTTTTATATCCTGTCTATCTGATCAGAAATTTCGCACAAACTACGTGAAAGGTGCACTTATCCGTTATTTTTGGGGGGTCTTAAGACCCTTCCCTCCCTCCTCCGTGTCCCCAGTTTTCGGGAAGGCCTGTGTTTATGATTACTATAAACATCTTAACAACAGCCAGGAAATTCTGTGTACAAGCACCAGATGGCAAAAGGCATATTTCCTTATCAGAAGAGTGCCTGAAGGAACAATTTCAATTATTCCTGAGGGAATAAGTTGCCCGAGGGAATAATTTCATTATTCCAAGTGGCCAGTAGTCCAGCAATATCAATGTTTACCTCCTGGAATGACAGTGATGGAATCTTTACCAGAATAGTGATATCCTCCTCCATTGTTGCGGTCATAGTACCCTTCTCTCTCCTTTTTCTCCACAGCCTGTGACTTGCTTAATCGGGGTGTTGCTTCAAGGACCTTCACCCGGTTGTTCTTTATAACATGCTCTCCTTTACTAATCAGAGAAGCAACATTTGGGTCTATAAACGTTACAAAGGCGAAACCCCTAAAAAAAGAAGTGATTATTATGAATAAAAAACCCAAAATATGATGATTGTGAAGGTTGGAGGTGCATATGACAATTAATTTATATAACAATTTTCGCATTATTGAAGTAAAAGAACCTTCTCCAAAAAATTATTTCAGTGAAGTGAATTCGAATTGTTAATGTTGAATACTTCATCCCGAAACAGGACGGTAAGCTAGGACCACCATTATTATTGTGGAGAACCTGACTTGCAGAAATACAACCTGCAGAATTATTCATCTGTTAAGACATTCTCAAGATGGACAACTACTTTTGTCTTTATTTTGGAGCTATGGTCTTAGGAACTCATAACCCAAAAATTGACATAGCATGATTTTATCACTAGTATATTTTTTTTTTTTTAAGACAAGACCTTAAATAATGATGAATGAGCGGTATCTTTTAACAAGTAGACTAGTGCTACACATCTTCAAAAAGCAAAAAGATATTGTTACTCGTTTAGCCTAAGTTCTCGTTTAGCCAATTATAAATTATTGCTCAGGCACCGTACATATTTTTGAAGTTTACATAGCAAATTTAGCGATTCAGAACTGAACTTCAAAACTTCAAAAAATTTTCAACTTTTTTCATGTCGTTAGATATAGCTTATACTTATACGAAAAAATTCGGTAATGATGTTTTTCTAACTACGATTTCTGCTAAGCTTCGAACTTTTGGTTATATTTTTTAAGGTTTTTGAATTGGTGTACTCCCTTGTTAAAATATATACAAATATTTTTGCAATTACCAATTTTTTGCTCTTTACACAATAAATTTTTTTTCATACTGAGGGTATTCAAAAATATTTGATTATTACCGGAAGTCCGATTTCTAACAACGATTTCTATTACGCTTCAAACTTTTGGTTTTCTTTTTACGATTTTGAATTGTTCTAATCCCTTGTCAAAATATATGCAAATATTTTTGCAATTACCAGTTTTTTCCTATAAGTGTGACAAGTGTGACAGACAATACTAATGTATTTAAACGCAAATATTAGTTTTTAGGGCCTTCCTACTGACATTTTGTAACGGTTTGCGTTAAAACCTGTAAGCTGAATCACTTAGCTATCGTATTTTATCTAACAAAAAAAAAAAAAAAAAAAAAACCAAAAATTTTATAATATTCAGACTTTTTCTAGTTTGAATTAAAACATTAAAATTATTGCTCAAGCACCGTAAATATTTTTGCAGTTTACATAATAACTTTAGCGATTTTGAACTGAACGATTCTTAAAATTATTGCTCAGGCACCGTAAATATTTTTACAGTTTTGCATAATAACTTTAGCGATTCTGAAGTGAGCGATTCTTAAAATAATGCTCAGGCACCGTAAATATTTTTGCAGTTTACATAATAACTTTAGCGATTCTGAACTGAACTTCAAAAAAAATTTTCAACTTTTTTTCATGTCTTAAAAAGACATTGCTTATACTTATAAGAAAAGAAATTGGTTCTTTGACTCTTAGGGTACCCTAAATACTTACCGAGTATTTTTCCTTTTTTTAAGAGTTAAAGAAAAATTTCACTTTACCTGAAAGGGTTTTTGGGTATATAGGTATCAGCAATTGATCCAAACTCCGAGAAATATTCTTTTAATTCATCTTCGGTTATTGTTGGATTTAACTGCCCGACAAACAATCGATGGGACGCTTCTGCTTCAGTCTAAATAAAATATAATGTCTATTCAGGAACAACAATAGAAAAAACAGATACTTTAACCTCTGAGGAAACTAGATACTTACATAGCTGGGCCACAACTTTATGCAGTGTTGTAGTAGATCAGTGGGAACAGAATTGTTGACAACAAATACCGATCCATCTACATTCACTCATAATTCGCAATTACAAATCACTCATAAGAAGCAAATTGGTCTCTTGAAGGATACTATGCTCCCTGTAGCAGTTTGACTTAGTCCGCTTGTTTTTTCTTATTCGAGATAAGAGTTGAAATAACAGTAATTGAAATTTTAATAAAAGAAATCTGTCACCTGTGGGAAACCAGCGACCACATGCACACAAGGCAGCCATTCTGCCTCTATACTACCTATGTAAATGAAGCTATCCACTTGACAAAATTTCTGGTTACCTAACATCAAATATACACTCTCATTTATTTCTAGTCTAAGCGACTTAGTCTTCTTGACATTAATTTTCAAGCTTGTTCTTGCCCCCTGAACTCTCAAAACCCTTAAAAATTTATTCATTTAGCTAACATCATTATCTAGAACACTTCAATAATCTTCATATTCTTAGTCTAGGAGAGAAGTTCACAAGTTCTTTAACTTTCACAAGTATTTTAAATGCCTTATCATTCAATTCGCATGTCTTTTACTATATGACAAATTTGAGCATACTCTTAAATGATTGCAATAAGACCACTATAGAAAATGTTCCAAAGTAAACAAAAAAAGAAAAACTCCTAAAGCCCACAAGAGGTCCCTTTCTCTACTATCCATTTTTGGTTTCAAAATCGTGTTTTAGTTAGGTCATTAAACTGGTCCACATCTTTCATGTATAAAGAATAAAATCGTCCTCCGCAAATGCTAATTGATTCGAACAAAAACCAGAAATTAATCATTAAAAGACTACTAAATAACATTGCTGTTAGTGTTTGAAATGATAATACATGCCTTATTTTGATACATACCCCATCCTTGCGTTTCAACATTTTGTTTTGAAATTTCAAAATAAATCTCTTTTGAATCTCTTTAAAATAACCGGTATAAATATTGATTGTAGAAATTTGTCTTTTGTATTTTTAGGTAGTTAGTTATAAATCTACTTATGTAAGTGACAATGACGAAAACTCTTATTCAATCACGTATCGGAAAACAATTATGCGACGTGACCTAAAGTGAGTATTTCACTGTCAAATTAGTAGGATCAGCACGTGTTAGACGCTCATAGGACAGCATTTTATAGTACTTTCTTTCTTTTCTACAGGTCCCTATTGACGGTGCTGATCTTCCCTTCATGGTCCTTCAGCCAGGAAGTGCAATGGGGGGTGGGGGGAGGGCATTCTTCCTTTGCTTTCGCACATCCTTCCTGTTTACCTTTCCTAGATTTCTTTAGGTGTCAATTGAGAACTGGGTCGAGTCTGGCTGAGCTTAAAGTCACGCCACTGACCCCTGTTCCGAACCAAATAACCAGCAACACCAGGAATCGAGCCCCTGTCCTCACGGATAAAGACTGTTAGTTATTTTATAATACTAGCAATCTGACAAAAAGTGAGTTTCTATTGTTTACTGATTGAACAAAAAACTAATCTTAAGTTTCCAATGGATTAAAAAAATCAAAGAAGTGTATTTCAACCAAAGTTGACATGAAACGAGCATGCTTCCACGGTGGCGTGCATTTACCCCCCCCCCCACCCCCGTGGAAAATAAGGCTTTCCAAAATTGAGAATTTTTTTAGTTTTGTTTTTATTTTCCGTAGGGGCGTTGTGTAAAACTCGGGAACAAATCGTTTCCTTCGTTAGTTTCTTTCAGCTTAGCACGAGACAAGAGAAAGACAAGTGACAAAATAGACGGGAAATATATGATTTGGGCTATATATTTGCCCATAAGGTGGGGGGGGGAAGGTGGAGTATTTGGACAGTTTGAAGTCAGCAAATAATTCTTAATTCATAATAGGCAGAATAACTCTACCTAATACATTTTTCATGCAGACCCGCAGTACTTAACCCGCCCCCCCCCGCCCTAATATGCAAATATATAGCTTAAATTTGTTTCAAAAGTAACAAAGAAACTAACGAAGAAACCGGTTTGTTCTCGAGTTTTACACATGGTGAACTTGAGGAGTGGCGGATAATACACAAGTACCGGAATTATTCATGGAAAGAGAGCTGGATTTCCCAGTATTATTTAAAAATGATCAAAAATTAAACTTTAAAAAACAATTTTTTCGACTGAAAGTAGGGAGCAACATCAAAACTTAAAACGAACAGAAATTATTTCAGTATATGAAAGGAGTTGTCCCTTCCACATAACCTTGCTCTTTACGCTGAAGTTTTAACTTTTTGTCCAAATACTTTAAGAACGATTCCTGAAAATCAATGGCCGCTTAATCAGAAGAATTAGCTTTGTTTTAGAATTCCAAAAAAACTTTAGCGTAAAAAACGGGGTCTTGAGGAGGAGGAGGCAACCTCTTTCATATACGTAATAATTTCTGTTCGTTTTAAGGTTTGATGTTGCTCCTTGCTTTCAGTAGAAAAACTTGATTTTTTTATTAAATTACTAAAAGAAAATAATTGTTAAAAAACTTGTTCCAAATGTTTCTCGTCCTTTTTAAATAATACCCGGAAATCCGGTTCTCTCTCCCCTTGAAAAATTCCGGTACTTGTGTATTATACGACACTCACTCAAGATTACACGGTGCAAAACTCGAGAACAAACCGGTTTCTTCGTTACTTTAGAGACAAATTTGGACTATATATTTGCAAATTAGGGGGGGGGGGGGTGGTAAAGTATAGCGGTCAAGAATAGTGAAAGAGCAGTCTGAATGCAAAATGTATTAGGTACAATTATTCTGCATATTATGAAGTAATAATTGTTTTCCGACTTCAAACTGTCCAAATACTTTACCCCCCCCTTATGTGCAAACATATAACCCAAATTATATATTTACCTCGAAAGGGGGGGGGGGTATTTTCGAAGGGGGAGGGGGGGGGGGTAAACACCTAGAACCGTTTCCACAACTTGTCCTGTATCCACATGATCAAAAAGGTGTTATTTAAACAGGGAAAATGCTTGGGATGCAGCTCTACTTCCATTCTACACAAGAAAAGAAGAAGAAAAATCCTGCGAATATGAGAAGCTGAGTAGAAAGGACACTAAAAAAAAATTCTAATTGACTAATACTAACTTTTTCGTTAGGAATCTTGACTTCACAAAGCCGACCACCAATAAAATGTTTCTTGGCTAAAACTTGTATCTGACTATCGAAATCCTTGAAGTGAATAAATCCAAAGCCTTTCGATTTACCAGTGTGCAAATCTTTCTTAATTTCAGAAGTTACTATTTCACCATACTGCGAAAAATATTCCCTCATTGCGGATTCATCACAAGAAAAAGGAAGACCCAACACAATAAGATCAACTGTCCTCATTTTGGATTTGGCTGAGCTTGCTACATCTACATCTTGATCTACCTTTCGTTTGATACCTGGAAAATAAAAGTAAACATTTAATGCTATAGCATTGGTTTAGTAAAGAGTGATATTCCCTACTGTTGTAACAGGTAAAATTGGGTATTTTACGGATCCCCGTAAAATTGGTATTTTACGTAATCTATGTATTTTACATAATTTACGTATTTTACCGGTACCTTACATATTTACGACGCCATGCAATTTTCACAGCTTCAAAACAAGCTATAATGTGCATAAATATCTCTCTTTAACAGATAGACAGACAGGTTTGGATACGATTCTTTGAATGTTCGGTTCTTGTATGATATAGCCTCTACCGCTCAAGTTGTTCAGTCATTGACCCATTATAGAACCGGGTTTTTTCGTTTATGTCATTCAGCTCAGTATGTGACAAGACAAATAAAAGTGACATGTTAGATGGAAAATATATAATTTGGGCAATGCATTTGCACATTAGGGGCGGGGGGGGGGGGGTAAGGTATTCTGGACAATGTGAAGTTAGAAAACAATTCTTACTTCATACTATGCGGAATAATTGTACCTAACACATTAAATAAGGCATGCAGACCCGCTACACTTTACCTCCAATGCCCCACTACTCCTTTTTATCCTAATATGCAAATATATAGCCCGAATTTCTTTCTAAAGTATTATATTTTTATCATACTTAGGTATATTTCATTGGGATTGAGCGTCAGAAAAACATGTTAGAAGAATATTAGGTAGGGGGTATATCATACAAGTACCGATTTTTCTTTGTGTATAGCTGTATAGTGTCAGCTGTCTTAAAAGGTTGTCTGTGTCACTTCAGTCCTTTGTTATCAAAACAATAAAGTGTATTATAGATTATGGTACAGGTAATTAGAATTTTGAAATTGTGAAATATTAGCTATAATAAAATTATATTAGTTCTCTGAGCTGCTAAAGACAGAAAGAGCTGCAAGCAAAATTGAAATATGACAAACAAGACAAAAAAAAATAATCAAATAACCGTGAAAAAAGAGGGTAGCCAGTGGACAGAAAAGAAAATTACAGAAGCAGACATTTTGTCAGTGACTTACGACCAGCTGTCTTCGGTGCTCAAAAGAAAGAAGGAAAACTAATTTTTTAAAGTAAATCAAACAGAGCGGAAGAAAGACTGAATGAAACAAACCAAAAAAACAAGCTAGATTAAATGAGACTATTCACCAACAAGATTGGGCAAGAATTCCCTGTACTTGTTAATTCGCCAGGACACACTCAAGTTTTCGATCTGAATGTAAGATCCGAGAAAACTGGTTTCATAGCCACAAAGACAAGTGGCGAGTGACAGAATGCATTAGTACGTAAGTATGACAGCACAAGACCTTCAAGGTCCAAACCGGCGGTGCTTATCTCCGCTTCAGGGCCCTTCAGCCAGGAAGTGCAATGGGGGGTTTTGGGAGCAGTCATCTTGTACTTTTGCGCACTCTTATTGCTTACCTTCCCCAGACTTCTCCAGGTACTTATTTAGAGATGGGTCGACTCATGGCTGAGCTTACAGGATCGCACCACTGACCCCGTTCCAAACCATATAACCGGTCACGCCAGGGATTGAACCCGTACCCCTCGGACAAAGGATCCCCAACTCAGCACGCCAACCACTTAGCCAGGACGGCTTAAATTCTGTTACATAACCTTTATTGTGGGCCAAAAGACGGTGTACTTTTTTTCTATTTTCTCTAGTTGAAAATAATGCTTCCAATACCCCTAAACTTCACAAAAAATCCAAGATTTTCGTGAAATTCAACCAAAAGTTTTTTTGGGGACGCAGGGGTCCATGAAAATTGCACCTTTTGGCACAAAAGAAAGGTATTGTTTAGGTTTCTATTTTACCTTATTTTTATTTTAGGAGCAAAATATCACGTATGTCTTCTTTCCTAATTAGCTGTAACCAAAATAATTTTTTTTTCCTTCTGGGGCTAAAGGCTGATACACTAGTTTCAAGATGAGGATTACGTCTCATTCAAAGACTCTATATTACGTGCCTCCACCCAAATATGTAAAATTATCCACTATTTTCCCCCTGAATAATTCCGGATCTTTATTAGAATAGAAATTGGAGTTTCTACTCTTCTGTTTAAGTCAGAGGCAATCGTATAGCATTGCCTATAGTAAAGACCCTTAAGGGTTCAATGTATTCGTATTTGTTCATTTATTTTATTCCAGAGGCACTTCATGCGTAAGGGGTGGTCGAATAAACTTTGAAGGAGGATCAGTCAATTGGAAATCGAAAGTTCCAGGGCCCTATTCCAAAATTTAGCCTGCTTTTCAAACAATTGCTACCGAAGGATTTGTTATCGACTACAGTGTCTTTAAGAAATTCTTATTCTAGTTTAACGATCATTGTCTTTCAGCAGTTGCTTCGAAAGAATCTTCATATAAATACGTAACTAGTTTAATGGAAAGACGAAGGGAGGGTGGAGAAAAAAAATTATATGTAATTCTCAGAGACGAAACCAGGACTTTTGTTCGGGATGGGGACACGAAAAACTTTTAAAAACACATCAAAATATGTTCTAACCAAGGGATAAACTAGACTGTTAATTAAATCGTTGGGACTCTAGATGAAGGAGTTTCATCTTTGTTTCAGCCCAGGAAAATTAGAATCATTAAAACATTTCATTAAAAAGCTGAAAGTGATGCTTAAAAAGAAATTCTCAACTGGTCTTGTGGCCACAGGGTAATGCTAAAACACCAAGTCTTCCCTATATTTCCTAGGGAGTACCTTACTTTACCTTATTTTTACCATTTTTACCGATTTTACTGAGTTTTTATATTACGGTAATTTTACAACGCTAATATTCCCCCATTTTTTTCCGGGCCTCGCCATACAGGATGGATGATCGTAAAAACTTTTAAGAGGACTTATTCAATCGGAAATTTATAGATATACCGCTCATTTTAGGTCAAAATCGACCGGAGGGCAACCTGATTTCCAATGCACCCCCAAACAACTCCACAGTCCCGCATGGAACTGAATAAAAATTTCAAGAGAGTAACTTTGACCAAATCAGTCTAAGAATCCCCAAATTTCGCATCCAAAGTGAAATTATATGTGTAATCGATGTTGATAGGGTACTTACAGGTACTTACTCTCTTCAGGTACTTACAGGGTAACTGAACTGTGAGTCCAAGCAAATTCAGTCCATCCCCCCCCCCCCTTACATACAAGTCCAGTCGACATTGTCCGTCATGAGTCAACCCAAAAATCTCGATAATCATTTAGTTTTATGACTATCTACCTTAGTTTGCCCTAGGATGGATGATACACTATCTATCAACAAGTGAAAATGGCATACTTTTTAAAACAATCCTAAAAAGGCTTATGCCAGCTTAGCCTTGGCCTTTTCTCCAATTAGCCATGGCTTGATGCCAGCAATTTGATTTTAATTAGTGACTTTCAGTTACTTACAGGGTAACTGAACTGAAGGACAACCTGCCTTCTTGAATTGTTTACTCTTTTAGTGTTTATTCATTTCAGCACCATGTGGTGGGTACTCGATTTTATCTAGATCAATTTAATGCACCAAAACACTTTGTTAGTTACATGTGTTAAACTGTTTTCTATTGTTATTTGTGACGTTTCTTTTATCTATTGTTTTAGAGTTATATTGGTTTTCATTTCATAGTGACAAGTAGTTTGCTTTATGGTAAATATCTAACAAAGAGATAGAATAAACAATGGCGTATAATAAATCAAACTTAAAACAAACAGATAATACTATGAATGATTAAATGAAGCCTAAAAAAAACAAACTAAAACTAAAACGAAAGAAGTCAAACTGAAAATAAACAGAAATTACGAATCGAGTCCAAAATACGAGTCAGGCGGTTACTCCCCTTCCCCTTCAAAAAAGTTAGATTTACACTTTACTGAGAATTTAATTGAAAATTTAGTGTTTTTTTAGTTGTCAACTTAAATGAACTGGAATTAAAAGGAAAAAGTAGTGATGAAAATAATCCTCCTTCAAAAATAATAATACTAAATTCATTGTTACAAATATATGTATTTTTAGAGGTTGCTCTTATGTTTTTTCTTATTTTGTTTTTCTAGAACTCAATTGGTAGTTTGGCTTTTTAGAATATTATGACAAAATGATATATTCAAAATATATCTACTCTGCATTAAACTGCACATGAAAACCAAGAGTTTAGATGGCAGCAGCCCAACTTTTATTTGTGGTAATTTCAGTTTGGTTAAGTTTGACTTGATTATTAATTTCAAATTCTTTTTGCTTTAGGTTTCATGCATTAACTCGGCAATTGTTGTTCCTGTTGCTTACTATAAGGCAATTTCGACTCTGTTTTAAATTGCTATTCATTTTTTTATTTGATGATACTTATTCTTTTTTCTTAATTAATTTTCTTCTTTTCTCTTTTTTTTGGTGACTGTGGACATCTTTTTCTAACTCAATATCAGAGAAGAAGTCAGAAAATATCTTTCTTTTCTTACTGCAGATATCAGATTTTTTTTTATTTTAGAAAGGGCAAATAGCCATAATATGTTTGACTTCTGTTGATGGATGTATTTGTTATTTATTCTAAATAAAACGCTTACTACTAATATTCAGTCCAATATAATATTTTAGTTTCGAGGCAAAAAAACAAATATACAAAAAACAGTACATAGCATATACTTTACATGAACAACAAATAATAAAGATATGCTAATTAAAATAAAAATGGAGATTAGATTTTAAAAAATTTGAAAAACAAACTCCCTGAAGGAAGTAAATAGATACTAAAATCTAAACGAGTGGAAATATACTCCTAAAATGATTAAAATTTAAATTAGAACATAAATTACTATTAATAAATGAATAAAACTTGAGACAAATAGAAACTAAAATGAATAAACGCAAGTTCACAATTAACAGATAATACCTCAAATAAAAATCGGGTTGCCAACTCCGACAGGAGTGTCGTCTTTGCTTTAAAGAATACTTACATTTCAACAGTTGTTTTAATCACAACGCTGCGAAGAATTCATAAACAACAATCAAGTTTAAAGGCGAAAACAATTTCTCAGGAAAAATACATTTGTGACAACCTATAGTATGTTAATATTTTAAAAGTGTTATTCTACTCACTATTGCTTCCTTTTAGTTTCATTTCATTCAAAAGTATAGAACATCAGTAAGTCAATACACATTTAAAACGTCAATTTTAAACTAATCTTTTTTAGTTTTCAATAAAGTGCAAACAACAGAAGCCTCTGAGGCAATGAAAGGGGTTGCAGCCCCTGTATTTAAAATGGGAGGGGCAAATACTCTAGCTTTTATTTTAATTTTTTTGTTCTTTATTTGATATCATTCGTTTAAGAAAATGTTGTTTTAAATTTTAGTTAGCCATTTGTAATAATTAAAACCCTTCCCAAATAGACCCTTGCTTTGCTCAACATTTTTTATTATTTCAATCCTTGAACAGAAAACCATATCTACAGAAAGCTCAGAAGCTTCATATTTATTCTATTGTAAATTTATGAGTGCCAGATAAGCCCTCGGCTTCGGGAGAAAAGATAATCTCTATAAACATCTCTGAAATATTGAACTGAGGGATGTCAAACACGAATCTCTTTATGCCTATTTATCTTATAAAAGAGGCCAATTAGCTAGAAATAAATGAAATAGGTGTGTTTTGTATTGGTGTTAAAAAACAAGCCAAATTTAAGTGGTATTATGTTAACAGAAAGACAACATTGTAGGCTATAATGACTTGGAAGGTTCTTGACATAATTTCAGCGTCAATATATTAGAAATTAATGATACTAACTAGGTAGTTTTATTTTGATTCTTATTCAAAGATTCTAGTTCCATAAATATTACACATTATTTATGGTGTAATACAACAAATATAATCTTCTTGACACCATAGTAAGGGATACCAGGAAATTCTGGAAAACTTTTCACAGGATTGTAAACAGCTTTCTAGTATGACTCATTTTTCCACATCCGAGTGTACCAGCAATTAACTTTATTATGTGGGCTTTATTTGAAAAATACTGGAAGGCGTCATAACATCTAACCGTCAGGAGCACTAACGTCAGGACATCGACAAAATCCGTCATAACACCGACAAAAAAATCCGTCAGAACCACTAACTGTCATAACATCTCAAATTTTAAAACTTTAGTTTTTTGGGGTTTAGGGGGAGGGGGGAAAGGTACCTAGGTTAGGTTACGTATTTAATATATGCTATGCTTTACCCCCACCCCCCTGATGTGCAAATATATAGCCGAAATTTGTTTCTAAACTATTATATACTTATTACCATTATGTAAACTTATAATTTTTTTTTAGATGTTATGACGTTTAGTACTTGTGACGGTTAGTCGAAATGGTAGCACCCCGAAAAATACATGACAAACTTGTATCTCTTACCGGATTCCTGTAGGAAGTGTTCTATGAAAAGAAGCAATAGGTATTCATGTAGCCTACCAGAAATATTAGGGTATAATTAAAATTTAGTATGGGTAATGTGGACAGTGATGCTCATTATACCCTGGATTGTTGAAATCAGAAATATGAGAGCAGATAACTGAGCGTTTGTTTGGTATATATTAAAAATATTTTGCATACATAAAAAACTAGGTATGAAGCAACAACCTGAATAATATTCAGATGCAGGTCTGGTCTGGTACTTTCAGCAGTCAAAACTACTTGATGTCAAATTAGGATAGGCTCACTTAAACAACAAGCTGTTATGCTTGTTGTATAGTGCCTCCAGTAAAGAATGGAGGTCCTATGTTCATTTTAATGCTGACTCTTTCAAATGTAAAGATCTTATCTGTCCTCGCGAACTTCATGATTGACACAAATCTTTTCAAGGTTCTAGCCGTTTACCCCCCCCCCCCCCCGAAAATACCCCCTGGAAAATACTGCCATGGAAAATAACCCCGTAGAAAATAAGGTTTCCAAATTTGAGAGTTTTATTTGAGTTTTTTTTTATAGTTTGGTTGTAAAGTACTAAGGAACGGAAAAAGAGGAATTTACACACCAAAAGTGGAATTTACACACCAAAAACTACCACAAATCACCATTAATAAATAAATGAAACTCAAAACTAACAAAAATTACAAAAGATAACCTAGTCAAACTCAAAACGAGCAAAAATTAAAAGGATTGGGGCTGACAACCCCATGTCTTCTGAAGACCAGAACACAATTTGCATTTTACTAAAAAAAAAAAACGTGTATTGTCAGTTTAATATAAATATTCTGATGTTTATTCTCTATAGTTTTAATACTTCTTTATTTATTAAAGTCAAAAATTTGAAAACATTCAAAATGTATCTTATTTACAGTAAAGTGCAAATTATGTTCTGGTCTTGAGGAGGTTCCGGGGTTTTGAGCCCTACTCATGTTAAATTTTGCTCGTTTTGAGTTTGAATCGGTTATTTATTGTAATTTCTGTTCGTTTTGGGTTCAATCCATTTATTGATGGTAATAAGTGGTAGTTTTACGCTTGGAAAATACTTTGAATTTATTTCTACTCATTTTTGGCTTAATGAGGCTTTTTACTATTCCTTGACAAACTTGTTTTGTGGAAAGTTTTTTAAATTAATTTCTGTTTATTTTTATTGACATAATTTTTTTCATAGAAAAAAAGTATTTTATATCTTTTTTTCTATCAGACTCCATAGTTTTTACTTTGAAGATTGTTTGACTTTATTTCTGCTCATTTTTGGTTTAATGAGGCTCTATACTTTTCTTAAATTTTTTGTTCTGTATGTTCTGTAAGTAATTAAATAAAAAAACAAGTTTTTCAACTAAAAGTAAAGAGCAACATCAAACCTTAAAACGAACAGAAATTATTAGGTATATGAAAAGGATTGACTCCTCCTCAAGACCTCGCTCTTTACGCTAATTTTTTTTTTATATAGCATTTAGAAAAAAAAGCTGAACTGCCTAACAATTCTAAAGCTAAAGCTAAGCAAATTCTAATTAACCTGCCATTGTGTTTCCGAAATCGTTCTTAAAGAATTAGGACAAAAAGTGAAAATTTTAGCGTAAAGAGCAAGGTCTTTTGGAAGGGACGACTCCTTTCATGTATGTAATAATTTTTGTTCGTTGTAAGTTTTGATTTTGCTCCTTACTTTCAGTTGAAAAAACTTTTTTTTCACTTAATTTCTGATCTTATTTTAAATAATACTGGAAATCCGGCTTTCTTTCCATGAAAAATTCAGGTAACTGTGTTTTATACGCCACTCACTCAAGTTTACGCTGCATAAAACTCAAGAACAAACCAGTTTCTTTGCTACTTTAGAAACAAATTAGGGCTATATATTTGCACATTAGGGGAAGGGGGGTAAAGTATAGCAGGTCTGCATGCAAAATGTGTTAGGTACAATTATTCTGCATATTATGAAGTAAGAATTATTTTCTAACTTCAAACCTGCTTCAAACTGTCCAAATATTTTAACCCCCACCCCTCTTATGTGCAAATATATAGCCCAAATTATATATTTCCCATATAATCTGTCACTAGTCTTTGTCTTGTCTCACGCTAAGCTGAAAGAAACTAACGAAGAAACCGGTTTTTTTCACGAGTTTTACACAGCTTAAATTGGAATGAGTGGCATGTAATACACAAGTACCAAAATTTCTTCCCCCTACGAAAAAAAAACAACTCAAATGAAATCCTCAAATTCGGAAAGCCTAATTTTCCGCGGGGGGGGGGATTTTCCAGGGGTAAACACCGGCCACCCTTTTCAAGTAGAGTATCTCACATTTATCCCTCCAGTGAAATGATCTCGCTAATTGAGTAGGTGGGAATGTTCCCTATTCTTCCCTCTAAGACAAAGACATAGTCAACGGTTTTCACATCTTTATAGTACAAGTCTTCCGCCATCTCTGCGTGCATGCTTTCATCATCTGAGTCACTTAGATGAATTCTTTTTCTATTTCATCCTGACTATTATCTATGCTGTCAAAAACCAATATCTTTTCCCTTTTTTCTTGTTCTTCTCACATTTTTCTTTCCCTTGACTTTTGATGTTTGGTCAGTGACGTCTTTCATCAGTTGGATGTTTGCAGTTGTGTTGGTGGCTACAATGCTTTTACTCCTTTTGTGGTTGGTAGTATTTTTTCTGGCACTGGCTTTAGGGTGAGAGAAATCTCTTCAAGACTAACATTCGGGCATATTGATGTTTCTGGTGGTAATTCTAAATATGCATTAGATGTGTCCTTAGTTGGGACAGATCCTTGTTTTCAGGAGGATTGAAACTTGGAGAGGCTAGTTTTGCATGATCAGAGACATACGAACTCAGCAATTCGTCATCAGTAAAAATGTTATGGTTGAAGGAATAGACTCCAAAACTCTAGAGCCAGACTGAATATTTTGTGGCATGAAAGCCTGTGAAAAAACACTACCAAGCAGTTAGGCAGTATTGTCAATATTGATTAGCGTACCAGGATGGTTAGGCATCCACGTATCACCAGCTCTATTGTAGCTTTAAGTGGTCCAGAGACAGATCTTTCCAGGGGCTGAAGCTTGTGACTTGTATGTGATGGGAACCTAATGATTACAACCTCATTTGTTTTAATATATCCCAGTGTTTCTGAACTAATATGGATCACATGGTTGTCCATAATCAATATGATTTTTGCGGCAAGACTGCATTGTGTGTGCTTTTGAAAGTGTTTTAGAAATTCAGTAAAGTTTTCAACAGTCATTCATCTGCCTATGTAAGCAGCACCTTTGATGCTAGTAGGCACCAGAGACCCATGTGTTTTTTAAGTGAACACATGTAAAGACCATACAAACGGGGAATTACTACACATGTAGCACTAACAGCAAAGCATAATGTTACAAATCCATCCCTCTTAGCTGATATTAGTTGACCAACTTGCTTAGCTGCTTTTGGAGTAATCCCTTTCTTAGGATTTTGCACAGTCATGAGGCCAGTTTTGTCAACGTTCCATGTAGCATGGGCTTCAAATTTCCCCTTTTCTAGCACAGCTGAGTAACTGTAAAAAAAACTCATTAACTGCAATTTATTGATCACTGTAACCTGAGAGATGATTGTAGCCCGAGGAGCTTGGATAGACTCACCTGGGTTTCTCTTCAAGAATAAAGTTAGCTAATCCATAACTGCAGTTTTATTATTTTCCAAGCTTTTTAGAATCTTTTTCTTGTTCATCTTTGCAAACTAATTGGTCAGAATATGACACTGTTTTGGACTGAGTCTGCAGTGCAGCTTTTACAAGATAATTAGTTAGATTATTTTCTCCAATAGTACTTAATTTTTTTTTATGCCTAAATACCTCTGATTCCTTGCTCTCAAGTTCATTAAAGGACACTTATTTCCACAGTTCTGCCTATCTTATCAGGCTTGCTCAAGGAATATTGAGTTACTTTGTTGTTTTCTTCTTGGAAACACCATTGTTAATCATTATCAAAGCTTCTTTAATTGC
This sequence comes from Artemia sp. Qi Xiang Cuo, assembly GCF_049724085.1. Lineage (NCBI taxonomy): Eukaryota > Metazoa > Arthropoda > Branchiopoda > Anostraca > Artemiidae > Artemia > Artemia sp. Qi Xiang Cuo. Next base: position 34,276,414 of record NC_142799.1, read on the forward strand.
CTACCTGTCTGTTAAGCCCCTGATTGACTTTCTTAAGACAAGTTCCTACTATCTGAAACAGAATTAGATATTATAATCTGGGTGCAGAGAAGATTTTTCAGCAAATGAGGCATCGTGGATACCCCTGTCCGTATTACCCTGGTCATTGTTGTCTTTATTGCACTTAAATCAGTTACAATAAGAAACTTAAAACATGCCCACTCCATTAAGTACCACTTCAAATTGCAATTATCCATAGCCTAAGTAACACTCTCTTGAACTTAGCTTAAACACTATCTATAGCTAAATAATACTTGCTGATATTTTAATTAAGTGAAAACCAAGAAATTTACTTTTACCTTTGCAAATTTATTCTCATAGAAATGAATGTATAATCTTAGCAACTAAATCCATCAACCACGTGTCTCTTCCATTAATACTACCTGTTTTGGCTATAATGAATTTTAACCCAGAGTTACCTGGAGTGCATGGGAATTGGGTACCCATATTAACCAATTGTTCATTTTGCCCTGGTATTCCCTACCTATTTGTTGTACTTTTTTCTGCATATATATTCATTTTTACAGGCTCATCAAAGAAAAAAAAATTACGACCCACTTGTTTTTGTTATTTGCAGATTCGTTTCATCCTGAGACCAAACCTTAAATCCATGAACAGTACTTAAATAATAATTCCAACTGTTAGCCACCTTACCAATGTGGAATCTCCATGTATCCAGTAAAACCTTGACATCCCTAGCTATGTATGTATTATGGCAGATGGTGAATTGAACTCAAAACTGACAGTTTACAAAGAACACCTTTTTGATTTTGGATGGCTAATGTGCTTTGGCCTGTAGGTTCTATCTCTTACATGCTGGATGTTAAAGATACATTTTTACTTCAATGGGTTTTATTCATTTTCCTGGAAAGATTATTCTGATCTTCATAAGTTTAAATACACTCATTCAAGGACAAACATTTCACTTCCCTTCAAACAATGTAAAAGATTTGTCCTTAAATAAATCAATCTTCTACAATTTCTTGTGAACTAAGGTAAATCTCTGAAAGCAGTTCTTACCTTTGGAAAAGGTACAGAAGTAGACATGGTTTGACCATCCATCATCTGGCGGCAGCAACTTTCCTTCACTGGCCCTCAGTCCTCTCATAGCACCTGTTTCTGGAGATTCGTACCTCAATCCAATAGCATCTGGAAACTGAGCTGTCAGAGTAGCTAGACACAGAGAATTATCATCTTCTGTTGGTAATTCCACAGTTTCATCAGAATCAGAACTTCTAACCAGTATGTAAGTCATTTTTGTGTAAGAAATTGAAGCTAAAAGTATAAGCTTTTAAAAATGCAAAACATGAGGAAAATAAATAACATCCTCTTCAAGCATGTCAACATTCTAAAGGAGCCATACAAGCTACAGCCCCTATTTCAAATTCTTTTTTTAAGCTTTATCCACACAAGTTGCAATGTCATGGCTGCAGCAGGAGCTGCAACCTAGTAAAGAGCAAACCACAGCCCATAGTAATCAAAAGTTGAAAAACACGCTTAAAAAAAAAAGCGTTCTAGTGAGAAAAAATTGCCACCTGACACTAAATCAGGAATGGTAACTATTGTTTCGGTTGATCTTAGAAGTAAAATTTATTGTGAAAAGAAATTTATGGTGATTTCGAAAAAGAGCCTGAAACCCCTTGAAAATGGCGTCAAATCGAAATAAAAAGTGCACCATTGGAATCAGAATGGTCAAAATCTTGTACATATACTTATCTGTGTCTTTACACAAATTTGTTAGTAGGCCCTACTGAATAAATTTTAAGCCACCGTATTCTATCACCACAAAGAAGACACTACTTCCATCCATTCGTTCCCAGGTACTTCGGGTTATGGAAGCATTGAATTAAGTGACTCTAGTGTAAACCAGTGTTTTAGTTCTAACTTATGTCCCCCCAAATCCCAACTTAATAATATCCCCATAATTTGTCCGCTGTCCTCCTTTTCTCTCAAGCCCGGTCCAGCCCCGCCTTTTAATCCTGCTTCTCAAACAAATCCCAGCCTTCATCCCAAAAAAGATGCCTCTCCTCTCCCATCTCCACGTTCCTCCCCCCCCCCCCCCCAGTGTCTCCCACAATTAACAAACAAAAAATTGCCCTCTTTAGTAACCGTTTTACTTTCCCAAAGTTTCTAGTTACAAACGCCGAAAGCCTGAATTTCGACAAATTGATCGAGCTAGAGGCCCTCTGTCAAGTACACAAAATTGATGTAATTGCCGTAACTGAGGTCCAAGTACAGAACCCTAATTTATTGAAAATTAATAACCCCTCCCAATTCATAAAACTTCGTCCTCATGATAAAATGAGAGGTGGAATAATATTATTTCTCAATAATAATCGCTTTCCTAAATTAATTCATGCTCCCAACCTTTCAGATTACGATGAAATCATTTGGGTAAGTGTAAGACCCAAAGTTTTACCACTCGCCTTTAATTTTGTTTTGCTGCTTCTATTATTCCCCAAATCAAAACGCTGCACAAAGACGGCGATTCTACCAACAACTGCATAGTAGTGCTGACTTTGTCCTCTACAAATTCCTGGACGCTGGTATTTTCTTAGTCGGTGATGCTAATGATCTAAAGTTAAATTCCCTTTGTAGTTCCCTAAACTTAAAACAAATAGTAAAAATACCAGCAACAAAAGGAAATTCTACCCTTGATTAGATTTGCACCAATATGCAGGCATTCTATACCCCTCCTGTCCCCTTGCCCCCGTTAGGAGGAAGTTACCATTTTTGTTTATTAACAAAGCCTCTCAACAGCTTTGACCATACTTTTTCTGTTACTGAGTTCTCTTATCGCCCAATTTCCAATGATGGCCTTTACACATTTGGATTACCAATGAAAACTGGCTGACTCTCAAAGGAAAAAATGACATTAATTTTAAAGTCTCTGAATTCCAAAATCTGATCAAAACAAAATACATAAAATCCTTCCCTGTGAACAAAGTAAAAACTGTTCTAATGACAAACCATACATTACTAGCCAATTGAAAAAATTAATTAGAATTAAATCGAATCTACTAAAGAGTGGTAAAACATCCGAAGCGAACTCACTGTGTAAACATATAAAAAAAGAAATACGTAAATCTGCTTCTTCATATTACAAATGCAAAGTCCAGGATTTATTTTCTACAAAGCCAAAAAATTTGTGGAAAAACACATAATAATATAGATTTCCATTTCCAAGAAGACCCTTCAGTTACAGCCAATGATCTGAACAGGTTTCTTTCTTCCATAGTTCAGAATCTCCCTCCTTTCTTTTGACACTCCTTATGATTTGTGCTCTCTCAATTTTCCCATTATTTTGCCCTCGGATGTGGAGCCAAAAATTAAGAACATTAAAAAGTGTAGTACATGTCCACTAGACATCCCAATTGTACTAATTAAAGCCTTTGCTGACAATCTCTCAGAGCCTTTGTCCGTACTTTTTAATGAAATTACCTCTACTGGCAAATTTCCAAATTGTTGGAAATTAGGTTTTATTACTCCCATAAAAAAGAAAGGTAACAATTTTGAAGTTATATGAAAGCTTTTTAGCTGAGTGGTTGAAAGTAAAGATAATCCCAAATATTGACCAAAGACAATTCGGAAACCTATGCTCTACATCTACTATCCACTATCTTATTCACCTTATGGACACAATATGTAACACACTCAAAAAACCCAATACCTGGCTCAATGTTATTGCTGTTGACTTGCAAAAAGCTTTTGATTTAATCAACCACAATATGCTATTAGAAAAATTATCTAATGACTTTCAAGATGACCCATATTTAATTGGAAAAATTGTGTCCTTCCTCTCTAATAGAGCGCATGTCATAAAATACCTGAATGCTTATTCTGATCCCCTCCCAATTTCAATTGGTATGCCCCAAGGAAGCATTTTGGGCCCAAATTCATTTCTTACAATGATAAATAACCTTGGTTTTTATTTTTCAGATAGATGGAAATTCGTTGAAGATCTAACCATCTTAGAGACATGTTTCAAAAATTCATAAAACAACCCAATGGACATCTTTAAATTGATATGAACCGAAGCTGTTACCAACCTAATGAGATTAAGCCATTTAATGTTGACCATTCATGCCTTTTATTCTCACGTGACTCCCTCTTATTTTTCTTGTCCAATCCCCACTGACCTATCCGTTACTATTATAAAATGACAGGCTTTTACTATTTCAAGTGACTTAAAATCGAATTGCCATAACACGGGCATCTTAAAACGTGCAAATGCCGCATTTTCCCTCCTTGAACTCCTTAAAAAATTTAAGTGCCCTAAATCACATTGTTTGAGGATTTTCCTGTCATTTGTATACCCAACCCTTGAGTACGCCTGTCCTGTTTGGCATCCTGGAATTTCCATTGAATTGTTGGACAGAATAGAGGCAGCCCAAAAAAGGTGCCTCAGAATTATCTTCAATGAGGGTAAAGTACCTCATATTTCCCTTCTTAGGAGAGCTAATCTTGTCACCCTTAAGGAAAGGAGAGCAAAAATTACCTTGCGTTTTGCTAACAATGCCCTTCATAACCCTCAAACAACTCCCTTTTTCCCTGGTCAATATTCACCCCTTTGACCCGCCTCCTGCGTTCTGTGTCAACAAAAATCTCCTTCTTGTCCCAATAAGAGTTTGCACTGAAAGATATAGAAGAACTTTTATCCCTTACATAGTTGACATTTTCAACCAGTGCATCTCTGCAGCCCCCCCCACTCACTTTTACCTCATAGTTATTAATTTTAATGCCCATTTTGCAAATTTGGAGGTTTTTTATTTATGTTTTTTAGTCACTAACTAACTTGTGTTTTTTTTTTTTTATTTTACTTTATCCCCTTGTAAATTTTACGAGTTTTCGTTTTTTTTTTGGCATTTTTGCTGACTTAACATTGGCCTTCTAATTTTATGGGTTTAATTTATTTTTGTTTTTAAAATTTTTAAGTATTTGGCAACCCTTTTATAATTATCTGTTGTTGCTTAATTGTTTGTTTTTATTGTTCTTTTTTCACTTTATTTGACGCTCAAGTGCGAATTCGACCCTTTCGGGCTTGTGATAGCCGTTTTTCAGCAATAAATCTTATCTTATCTTACATCCTTGTCTGAGAACATTTTCTATCCCATAAGTTGCAAAAAAAAATAATTACCAAGTTAGGTCCCTAATGCAGACAACTAGGCTATCAAGCATAGAAACTTTATCAATCTATATAGTCATCTTTTAGGAGCCAGTGTTAATGGGTTAAAAAATTCTTCATGCCAAACATGGAAGGAAAGATGAAATTAAGAACCTGAAAACACCAAATTTGGCCTGTATATCCAATCAAGGTACTTTCAGTCACTTGCACAAAACCATGCTTACTTGTGGAAAGCTACACTTCTCTACTTTTACCTGCTAATGTGATGAAACTTGGATTTATTAACCTTCTGCACTCTGCTCATCATGACTGGTTCAGCCAATAACTTTGCTAGTACCCATGATAATACTACTACTACTACTAACAACTCATGGAGGCACCAAGCTGCCTGAAGCCAACACAGCTATGCTTGCTATTCCTCCATTAGTGTGCAAGATTTACTGGTATGTTTCAAAACTTACTCTTATACCAAATAAGTTACCAGTAACATTGGTAAGTCCCTTTAAGTTATCACATATGTGGTAAGTTTCAAATACTCATGAATTTTAAAGAAAATATTTTCTGTTCTCTGACAGATTGATAAGAAAAAATATTATTTTTAACTTAAATTACTTTAAATTGCAGCTAGGAGCAATCTAAGGATTACTCCTTGTAGAGCTCTGAAATGATGAATAGTTTTATGCAGACTCACTGATGACCAGGTGCTGTTGCATCTTTGGTAGCATCCCAATTAAGTTTACACTCTCTGGAGGACCACTCAGCATCTAGCCTTTGTTTAAAAATATCAATGGATTCAGCAGTAACTGTTTGATTAGATAATTTGTTCCAATTGTTGACAATACATGTTGAGAAGAATTGAGTACAGACTCTAGAAATTGTAGACTACTTGACAAGTTTCAGGTGATGCCCTCTGGTTCCTGAATTGGCACCAGCAGTATGGAATATTGCTGGGAGAATATTGCCCTCAATAACTTAAAGGTTAAAACGGCATCCCCTCTTTTTCTCCTGTTAACAAGATTAGGGAGACTCAGCTTTGACAGTCTTACAGGGTAAGAAAGCTGTTGCATGCCAGATATCACTTTAGTAGCACATCTCTGCACATCTTCAGGAACTTTTATGTCTTTATTTTTAAAATAAGGAGAGGCAAGAGACATTCCAACTTGCTTCAGGTCATTTGCATTAAGAGTTGATTTGCTGCTGATAATGGAAGGAGCATCATTAATGAAGATATTAAATAGTGTAGGACCCAAGAAATTTCACTGAGGGACCCCATTCAGAACATGCATTGAGGAAGAAAGAATACAACTACCTGAGTTGTCAAATAACTGAACACATTGATTATGCAAATAGAGAAAGTCAAGGATCCAGAGCAAGGAGTTCTCTTCAAGCTTTACTGCACATGTAATTTAATTGCAAGTCAATTGTGACACACTTTGTCAAAGGCTTTTAAGAAGTTAATCAGAATCATGTTAGCAGGCACCCCAATATCAAGCAACTTGGTTATGTGATATGATTCAAGGAGATAGGTGTCAACAGATCTTCCAGAACAAAAGCCATGTTGTGAATTGTGTAAAACATTGTTTTTTTCAAGGTGTTTAACAACTGCAGAGTTGATTATTCTTTCAAGATCCTTAACAACTGCTGATGTCATGCTGATGGGTCCATAATTTTTGGCAAGGTACTTTCTACCTTTTTTAAAAATTTGTGTTATTTTTTTATTTCCTACTTCATTTACACAGGGAAAACAAATTATAAAAAATTGCAATTTAGGCTTCAGATAATTCTTTATAAGATATAAGCTAGAGCTGCTGCTGCTCCTCCTCATCTGGTGCATTGTCAATTCCTATGTCTGGCAGATCATCTTCCCCCAGACCATCTCCATAATCACATGGCAGCAAACTGTTGGCAGAAAGACGAGATGGTGAACATCCCTTCCAGCCTTTCATGTTGATTTCCTGGTATTTTTGAAGCTGCATGGCAATGCTCATTTTTTTTCACCATTGAGTGACAGATGGACCATTAGAATTTTGTTGACTATTTCATGCTTGACATGGTTTCTATGTGGTGGGTCTGAACTAGTCCATAACCTGACCAGTGTCTGTTGCAGGAGGCTCACATTAACACAAATTGTTTAGATTTTTACAGCCACTCCTGTAAGCACCAACTTTGCAAAAAAAAAAAAAAAAAAACACCACCCACCAAAAAGCTACTAATTTGACAGCTTTTGTAGTCTCAAAGAACAATGATTTGGAAAATTGGCCACTTTTGGGGATACAAAGTTCTGTGTTCAAGACCCCAACAAATTCAGCTTCAGATCTTTTATGAAATGAATCCCCATCTTCCAAAATTGGTAGGAAAATTTAGCAAGCTCATTGACTTGACTTACTACACCCATAAACTCATCATATGGCAGTGAGTTTGCACCAAAAAGCAGATCAAGTAGAGTAGCTGCAGCTAGGGTGGGATCATATGCAAATATCCTCCTATTTTCTAGGTATTTGTGGATTTTCCTTTCCTTGACTTTGATACTGACAAAAACGGTAAAGTCTCCTGGAAATGCCGCTGTAGCAAATTGAAGCATGAGATGACACACAAAGCAAGAGCTTCCTCTCTTTCAAAGAGTGATTGTCCTTAAAAGAGCTTCCTCTTCTTCACACCTTCTATTGATTGACATAGACCATAAAGGTTCCCACAATTCTTTCACAAAGCACATAGATTGGTAGGACTGGAATATTTTTTTAGGCCTTGCTACCTGCATTATAGCCAGATAGAGATTTCACTGATTATTTACTCTATAGTTAAATATAGCCAGTCAGTATGTTTGAGTCAAAAGTAAAAAACTCCAAATTAAATTGACCTCTGTTACAAATATCTTATATATTCAGAGTGAATGACTCATTGCATATCCCCCCCCCCTTTTTTTACTCAGGCAGAAAATGACAAAAATATAGTTTGACAGAGCAACATCAGCATAAGCTCAAAGGGGTATGACTCATTCATTGAATCTGATGAGTGAAATTTTTTTACAATAGATTTGCAGCTCTCTTAGGGATGGATTTGTTTCAATTGAGAACATTTTGTTAATCACAAACTTAAAATTACCACTTATGAAACCTAAAAGTAAGTTCAACCTAAAACTTACCATTACAGAGTAAGTTACCCAGTGGTAACTTACTGTGAGGTAACTTATGTCTTGCACACTATCCTCCATCCCAATCTATTTAAAGCCTCCCTCTTTACACCTTCCCAGGAAGTTTCTATTTCCTTAAAATCTTTCTTTATGATATCATCCCACCTCAACTGAGGACAACCTGTTTTCTGTCTAGCTCTGGATGGTTGATTGAAAAGGACAATCTGTCATCCTTCATCTGCAGAATGTGCCCTAGCCATCTCAATCTTTCTCTCATTATAGCCAAAGAAAGCAGGATTACACCACCCTTTTTGTACAGCCTACTGTTTGAAATATGGTCAGTTAGCCAGGTACCCATAACAATCCATTGGCAATTTCTCTAGAAAACATCTAGTAAATCTTCATCTATTTTTCAGGGTGCTCATGCTTCAGAGCCATATAGTTGACCACTGTCATCACTGTAGCTTCCAATATTCTAATCTTGGTTTGCAGACTTATCTTCCTATTATTCCAAACTTCTTTTAATGGTTAAAAAACACCCTGAGCCTTGGCTATTCTACTTTTAACATCTTCAATGCTCCCACCATCTTTACTAATAATACAACCAAGGTAAGTGAAGCTGCCCATCTGGTCAATCTTTTCATTACCCAACATCACCTTTTCATCTTCACTTTTCCTAGCCTTAGTGACTTAGTCTTGCTAACATCAGTTTTCAAACCTATCCTAGCACCCTGAACTCACAAAACCTCTAAAACTTCATTCATTTTGATCACAATTTCATCTAGGATACTTAGATCATCAGCACAATCTGAGTCCAGGAGAGTTGTTCCTCCCCATTTGATTCCATTGTCTCCCATTACGTTTCCTGTGCTCCTTTAGACTAAGTCCATCAAAATGATCCATACAAAGGGGAATAGAATACAACCTGCTTAGCTACTGATTTAATACAAAATCAGCTGCTAACCTCATTTCCTACCTCATTTGGTCAACACACCTCATTTTGGTCAACACACCCTCTATGTTTCCTAAAATTACACTGTTCTTCTCTTAAAACTTCTCAGTCGAAAAAATATCATATTACTAAGTAGTTTACTACCTTCAGAGACCAGACTTTTACCTTGATAATTACCACACTAACTCTTGTCACCTTTCTTATACAGTGGTTTAACACAGGTTTCCCTAAAGTTGCTAGGTATTTGCCCTTTTTCAAAAATCATATTCATAATCTTCAGTAACTTATTTCTAACCTCAGAACCATCATATTTAAGAGACTCATTTACCACACTATCAGCATATGGAGCCTTGTTATTTTTTAATCCTTTTAAGATTAAAAAATGATAAGGAAAATAAATCTTCCTACACATCCAAGGTATCACAAACTTTTTCATTTTCTTCTATATCTTTTCCTGCAACTGTATCTTGGTGTAGCATATTCTCAAAATGTTCTGCACATCTCTCTCTTTCCTGATCACTAAGTGTGGCCTCATTCCTATCTTTAACTGGGACAAGTCTGGATTGACTACTCCCTCTCAATTTATTAACATGTCAGTACAATATTTTACTATTGCACCCTCTAGCTGCATCTTCCAGATCCTTGGCCTCCATTTCACACATTCTTAGTTCATATTTTATTGCTTTCTCCACTTTTTTTTACATTCCTTTGGTTTTCATATGATCTATCACTCAGATAATTCTTGTACAAGCCCCTTCTCCTCTATACCTAGGTAAATATTTCCCCAAACATCAAGTAAAGAGCCCATTTAAAGTTTAGCCTATAGGCTACTGCAAGAAGAAATGACAGACGGTCTGGAAACAAAGGAGAAGTGCTATTTGGAATACAAAAATTCTTTCATTTCAAAAATTTGGGGTGAAGATGCAGTAAATATTTACCAAATCATATTATTGAGTTAGGAATAAAGTGAATACACCATTTGATGCCTTTTTTGGTAAAATTCTACCAAATCATATTAGCCTATTGAGTTAGGACTAAAGTGAATACACCATTTGATGCCTTTTTTTATGCTGATTACGAATATAATAATCATTTCTATCGGAAATGAAATTAATTTCCAATAGAAATGATTATTATATTCGTAATCAGCATAAAAAAAGGCATTGAATGGTGTATTAACTTTATTCCTAACTCAATAATATGATTTGGTAGAACTTTACCTAAGGGCTTTTAATGGGAGAGTCTAAAAGCTATATTTCTTTTTTTCATATATTACTTCTGCCCTTGACGTATGCTATACGTTTACCTCCAGACTTCTGCAGTGGGTAGCCTATTACAACAATTAGAATAACTTAGTCAATATACTTGATAAAAATGGCGAAGTATGTACTAGTCACTGTTGCGTAATAAAAAATAAATGCACGAAATCTTGAAGAGAATCGCCAAATGAGCAAGAAAAAAAATTGTATTTAAAATATCTCCTCTTTCTGTAAGCATTACAAAGATATAAATTTTGGATTATCTAGGTCTTTAGAATAAGCTTAAGACAGTTTTTTAAGAAATAAAAGATCTTCTACATTGATACATAAAGAACACGTGCTTGATGATTATGGTAATGCTAGACTGCATAAAGCTGCTGTTGTATCTAAAGAGGGCAAGAGGCTATGGCAGACCATTTCCTTGATGTATTGAAATCCAGCTTAGTTTATCTGTCTACATTTTTGACGGGGTGGGAAAGATCTTGAATACTTTTCTTATTATCGAACATTTTTACTTTTCTCTCTTTAAAAAAGACTATCAAAAATGGAAATTTCACATAAATGGTATTATGCAAGACTATCTGTTTTAACTTCACTCCAATTACCATGGCTCCAAAGTTTCAGATGACTTTCACCAAGTTGATTTTAATTTGCTTTGGATAACATCATTTCTATGAAAGTTTCCAATTCTGATAGTCTTTTTTAAAGAAAGATAAAAATGTTCAATACAAAGAAAGATATTTAATACCTTTCGCATCCCCATTCAAAATTTGACTGCTAAACTGAGCTGGATTCCAATTTCTCAAGGAATTTGTATATCATAGCCTCCTGAATGTCTAAAATTAATAAATCTGGCAAGAGATACTTTGCAAATCTTATTTGTTTCACAATATCAGCCGGAGGCAGTGGCGTCGTTGAGAGGGGCCAAGGGAAGGGAGCAACTGCCTCCCAATAATATTTAAATAACTACAATTTATTAAGTAGCTTTAAAACTCTGGCTGTTTTTTAAGTTCCAAATTTGCTGTTTACTTTTAGCAGATAATTTTTTTATTATTCCATGCTCTTTTTTAACATAATTAAATTAAAAAAACAAGCTTTTTAACTGAAAGTAAGGAGTGACATTAAAACTTAAAACGAACAGAAATTATTCCGTATATGAAAGAGGCTGTCCTCTCCTCAACGCCTCGCTCTTTGCGCTAAAGTGTTTATTGTTTTAAAACACATAGTTGTGAGACGGAGTCAAACTTTAGCGTAAAGAGCGAGGCGTTGAGGAGGGGACAGCACCTTTCACATACAGACTAATTTCTGTTGGTTTTAAATTTTAATGTCACTCCTTACTTTCAATTAAAAAAAAACTTGTTTTTTTTTATCTAATTTCTGAACATTTTTGAAGTAATACAGCTTTGATTTTGGCTCACTGTACATTAATATTTAAAGTGAAATTCACATATTAATTTTAATTTTCTTTTTTTTGGCTAAATGGCTTTCTCGAAATTTCGATCCGATGGAACTTACAAATTAACGTATATAACGAACTTCAATATTCTTATATTTTATTCGTGTACTAGGGAGTTCGCCCCATAGTCAATACCTCGCTCTTTACGCTAAACTTCGAATTTTGTTCCAATTCCTTAAGAATGGCCCCTTAATCACAAAGGGCGTTAATTAGAATAAATAGCTCTGATGAAATTGCAAAAAAAATTAGCGTAAAGAACGAGGTAATGATTATGGGTCGAACCCTCTAATAAATAGTTTTAAATTTTGATGCTGCTCCTTACTTTCAGTTGCCAGAATAGTTTTTTTTATTTAATTTCTGATCGTTCTTTTAAATAATGCTGGGAAATCCGGTGCCCCCTTCATACCAATGTCCATTCTCCCATGAAAAATTATTCCATGGAAAGATCCTTCCACTTAATGTCCGACCCCCCCCCCCACTACCAAAAAAAACTCTAAAAAACTTCTGTATACTTCCCAATAACCAATAATATATGTAAACATTGGAGAAAGTTCATATTGCACTTAATAATTATGCAAATTAGATACCCTTTGTTACCTGTATTTATGTAGGCCAATGATAAGGGAAGATAAGATAAATTGTATTCCATACAAATATAAACAGCACAAATAATTAAATAAATCCAACAGGGAGCTAAGCTCGAAAGGAAGGCTAACAATTATTACAATGAGTTCAAGTACTCCAAAAATAAAGATAAAGAAGATAAGCCAAAAAACATCATAACATATAGAAAAAGAAGAACAAAGGAGACTACCCCAGCACGGCAAAATCTAAAAATAATACTATAAAACAAATAGTCAAGAAGAATCACCCCGTCATCAAAGGTTAATAATATATTCTACTAATTTAGTCTTTAAAAGTGATCGGCTATTAAGATTTTTAAATTTACGATTTAATTTTAGCCTATTTGCTATAGAAATATCCTAAATTTTGGGCTAATTTTATGCGGAGATGGTCAGAAGGACTACGGAAACATGAAATCTCATCAAGAATAATCCCCAAATATCTAAATGTCTTAACCCGTCTAATTCTACACCCAGAAACAACTAACTCATCAATCGCAACTTTGGCAACTCCTTGCTCATATCTCCTAAAAACCATAAATTCTGTCTTAGACAAATTGAGAACTAGACGGTTACAAGAAAACCACTGGATAACTGAATTCATTCCAGACGCTATGTTCTCGATCAATAATGAAGGGGTTTTAGCTTCAACAGATACCACTGTATCATCGGCAAACATAAGTGCTAGGCTATTCTTATAGGGTAGACAATTAGGGAGATCATTTATATATATAAAAAATAGTAATGGTCCAAGTATAGACCCCTGGGACACTCCAATATCATCCAGGGAATTAGGCTGAGACAGATGGCCTTGCAGGTCTACTTGGAATCCGCGATTACGTAGATATGACTTTATTAAATCCGATACCTTTCCACGAATTCCAGAGTTATTTCATTTTTCAAAAAATGGAATGATTTAGAGTATCAAATGCTTTTTTATATCGTAGAAAATACATGATACATAATTACCATTATTCAGTGAATCATTAGTTTTAAGCAAAAGGGCTGCAACTGTTTGTTCAGTAGTACGACCTGGTCTAAATCCAAACTGACTTTCGGTTAAAAGATTTTTTTTATCTAAATAAGACAAAATTCTTTAGATTTAGCATAGAATTCATATGGTCTAAAGGGTCTTAACTCAGGACAAGAATATTTGGATAAAACCGAATGCCAATGATAAGAATATCTTTTTTTCATTTGGATTGGATGAAACAGGTAAAGGGTTGAAATTTATTCACTTATCAACTTAAGGTAAGTGTAAGGGAGCCCAAGCCACATCATATAAATGTCAGAATAGGATTATAATATATTCATCATTTACAAGTCAATTGACCTAGCTTTATTTTTTAGCTATGGTTGCTATAATACACACATACCAAGTGAGGAGTGCGGCTAATATAAAATAATATTTGGTATTGGAGTATGCATAACGTTGAAAATAATATAGTTCTAGATACCGAGAAACAAATTTTGATATTGAAATCCAGAACAATCCTTAGAAATCCGGTAGAATCCTTACAAATCAAATAGTGAGGCGGTTATGGATTTGACAACGCCCATAGTGGGTTTAATATTTAAGCTGTTACAGATTCCTCTTACAAAAAGTCGTATACATTTTAAGCAATGATACGGCAGCTATTAACCATCAAGGACCCCAACCTCTAAGGACCCCAATACCCCTCCACCAACTTTTTGGCCCCTCCACCCATTTTTTATACTTGTTTAGTTTACTTTATTTTACTTTTTTCAACTTTTTTTTTTTTTTTTTTTAACATAATTTTTTTCAACATTTTTTAAATGTCTTAAAATGATATGAAACATACTCAACACAAAAATTCACATTTAATATTTCCGAAATACAGAATGAGAATGTTATAGATATATTGGTAGTGACTTTTATTATTAGAGAAATAATGTTCGTAGCAACACTTTTCTTTTTTCTACTAAATTTTTTTGGGGCTCGGAAATTATTCAACTTTATTTTTTATTCGGTTGCACCCATGGTACTCTATAGCTACTCATCGACACTACTTGGGTGTACCACTTGTATTATATGGCTGGCTATCGACACTCCCTAGTCTATTGTATGTATTAAATCCGTATTTTGCGTACATTGGAAGTATAAACACTTGCATCACATTCTTAGAAAAGTGAAGATGAATAATTCGAAGAAAGTGTGTCATATGATAAAATTATCGTTGCGTTGAATGCTGAGACTGACAAATATTTAAAATAAGAAACAACCACTATTGGTAACACTATTGGAAACGTATGCGTGCGTTTTCATGACAGCGAGAATTTAGATTTCTTTGGAGTACCGAAAAGATTTAAAATACAAACTGGTGGATATGCTAGAGTATACTTTCCAGATATGATAGCGCTCAAAGAGAATTCAAACATAAAAAGAATTTTCAATGATGGGGGACAACTTCTTGCAACTGTTAGTAGTTACACGCTACCTGTGGGTAGAAACTATCGCAACCATTCTGGTATTAGCATTCTAAAGAAGACAAGAAGAAGACAGACATACTCCTGCATTAATGTCATTAACCATATCTTTTCTACGTGCCCGAATTGCTACCTGTGTAAAAATTATCTGATAATAGACACTGAAATAGCATGCAAAATAAAAAAGGCAATGACGGACAATATCACTAATGAATATAAAGATGAATTGGTAGAAAATAAAGCGCATATAAACATTATTATTACCATTGATCATAGACCAACAGATATAGTCAATCTACCAAATAATACCAAAGAAGAAACGCATATTGAACCTCTAGCTGACACCACAGTAAAAAATTGTGAATGACTCAAAATTGATTAATGATTATTGTACTGGTTACGAACTAAGAGAAGATAATACTTCCACTATCAAGAGAGAACATGATGAATTATATTACGGAACAGATTCAAAATCTCCAAAGTTTTTCAATGATATTAATAATGTATAAAAGTATATGTGACATATTTGTTTATGTTAATATTCTACATGTCGTTATTTTAATAAAAATATTTTATGCATTACTGTATTAAGTTACTATTATTTTTAGGGTACGCTAACAATTCAAACGTTTAGAATGTTTATTAAAAAGTAGAGGATGTAAGAAAAGGAATTTTCAGAAATATATACTACTAGCGGGGTTCATATAACCCTGATATCGAGTCTATATTGAGAGTTCATACTGCAAACACCTCTTTCTGGATATAATCTCATTCATACAGTAAGACAATTGTGATTCCCTATGTTTTTTTTAAATTAATTTCATAATCGGACTTGGACTTGAAAATAGTTCACCTTGAACTTGGATTATATTACTTGACCTACATATTAGACTGACCTACTTCACATATATTTCGATTGGAATACTCGACTGTCCCTGGCTATGATAAGTAGATTGCGCAATGAACGATCAAAATAGGAAAATTATTTTAAATCCGTTACTGAAGTTTATCACCAGATCTATACTTGATGGTGCAAAAATTGATCTGATTATCGGAAAAGCTGTTAGTTTTTTTTATCACGGTACTATTATGATTGCTAAAGAGTTTCTGTATGAGGAGCTGAATATTCAGAGCCAATATGTGAAACATGGAAAGGATGAAGATAATGTATTTGATATTTGTAAACAGTTAAATCAGGCGGCAAAGTATAATTTGACTGTTCTCACTTTAGTTATATTTTCGCCTTCTGAAACACCAACAATTAGAGAGGCAGTCTCGGCTGCTTTAGTCTCCAAAGTTAATGAACTCTCTCGGAAAATTGACGGCTTTTTAGAGGGTGCGACACATTCAGGCCCTGTTTGGCCAGCTAGAATTGATCCCAACGTAACAATTATCCCTGCCCCAGCTCCTACGTTTGCCGTTGTACTAAAAAACTGTCCTGCAAACCTGACCTCACCTAAAGCTCGTAAGACTTCGTCGATAAACTTTGCCCTGAGGCCTCAGGTGAAATAACTGAAATTAAAAAATTGGCTTTGGAATGGAAACTTGTTGCTAAGTCAAAGCGTGCAGCGAAAAAAATTGCCGAGAGTGCTAAAAACAGTACATTGGGTATCTTGGTGAGCTTGAAATCCCCACCGTTTATAGGGGCCTTGAAAGGCGTACCGATCGAATACGATGAGAATCAAGTTGAATCTCTTGTACCAAACTGCGTGAAAGTTTCACAGTGCAGAAAGTCCTGTGTGTTCAAGGTCAACTATGAGTCGAAACAAAACCTGGATCAGTTCTTGAGAGTTTCTGTGAAAGTTGGCTACGAAAAGCTTTCTGCACAAGCATTTGCATATCTCCCAAAGCGTTGTTTCTCGAGTCATAAGACTGGGCATCTGGCCTCGCAGTATTCCAATCGCGCCGTCTGCTTTCGCTGTGGATTATGGGATCACATCTCTAACAGTGCCTCTCCGTGCTCAGAAAAAATGTTCTGTCTAGAATGTAAGGTTGCCGGCCATACTTGTTACAGTATAAAGTGTCCTAATAACAACAGTCAACTAGCAAAGCCGACGGTGTGATATGGATTTGTCTACTACTACGCAAGCTGTACTCTTGTGGAACATTAATGGTGGACTTTTAGTCAAAATTCCTGCGATAAAAGGTTTGCTTTCGAATTGTGACGTATTGTGCGTGCAAGAACATTTTTTGACGAGTCATAGTTTAAGCCTTCTGATAATTGGCAATAATTTTACTAGTTACTCGGTGCCTTCTAAACGATCCGCTTCCAGTGGCTGCCCCTCGGGTGGTATTGCGATGATTGTTAGGACCTCGTGCCGGTCGAGTATTTTTGATTATGTGATTTTTTTCTTGCTGTTCGTGTAGAAAAGTATGTTATTGTAAACGTTTATCTCCCGACAGATTACCGCAATGACCGATTGGAATTTTCATTTACTTCTACGTGGGAGAAACTAGGGTCTTGCCTTTCAAAGATTCGCCTGTTAGGTAAGTGTTGTATTATTATAGGAGATTTTAACTGTCATTTGACTGACGCCTCGTTATTGCGTACTTCTATTTTGTCTGGTATTTTTGACGATTGGCCTAGATAGATAGATAGATAGATATTTATTGGCAAAAGAGCTATCACAAACCCTAATTGGCCGAATTCGCATTTCTTAATAAAGAAATAGAATAACAAAATAATACAATAAGAACATATAGGTACCCCTGTAACGAAAATACAACAGGTAACAGTCACAATATACAAAAGTCATAAATATAGGTCATATATATATAAAATATTTTATAGGTCATAATATCAAAAGGCAAAAAGGGTAACAAATAAAATAACCAAATATTCAAAAATGAAAAAATAATATATACAAAACAGTTTAAATTTTTGGCAAACTTACGGGTTGTGATTTTGGTTGATTTTATTTGTAAAGTTTTTTTTTATAACGTAAGGTAGAAAATGATATTGAAGAAAGGATTGGGATGGGTTCGGATACTATACGGGGGTGGCGATTTTTTATGGGTGAGTGGCGGCTAGGAAGGAGGTTTTCAGTACTGGGGTTTATTTATACTGACTTCCCAAAATGGAGGCATAAATTTTTTCTCCTGGACTCGAGGGTATCAAGTTTAGAAGTTTTAAGGAGGTAGGAATATGGGACCTTGCCCTGTTTATAAATAATCTTCAGGGCTCTTATTTGGATATTTTCAATTTTTTCGGTTGCTTCAATTGAGAGGCCCGGATGCCAGACAGGACAAGCGTACTCGACTAAAGGACGTACAAAAGAAATATGGGGGCAAATAAATTTATTCAGAAGTTTCAGGAGGAAAAAGTGACAAGTTTGCTTGACGGAGGATGTTATTTACATGGGTGTCCCACTTCAAATCAGAAGATATGGTAACATCTCAGAATTTAAAGGAATAAACTGAAATCTCAGGAGGAATAAGACAAAGGAAAAGAGGAGGGGACTTTAGGAAACTGACAGATAATATGGTGAATTTACAAGGATTAACCGTCATATCAAGAGAAGAAGCCTCGCCTGCAATGTCATGGAGGATACCCATTGGATTGATATAAATATTTTTATAACACGTCTATACAACTGTTAGGTCATCGACAAATTTCCATCTGTCATGGCAATCCATTGAAAGGCTGTTGATCATGACAGAAAACAAGAGGGGGCCAAGAATAGTATATAGGGGAATACCATTGTGAATACGAAGGTGGCTGGAATAACAATCTTGATATTTGACTGCCTGTGATCCGTTAGAAAGAAATAAGGCAACGAGCCTTACTTAAAATGACTCGACCTGGAATTCTTCGATAAGTTTTTCTACCAAGATATTATGGTTAACCAGGTCAAAAGCCTTTAGTAGGTCAACATAAATTAGGTTTAGCCAGGTGTTTGGTCTCTCAAGTAGTCTACCCATGGAGTCAACAAGATAGATAAGGTAATGTCAGGTTGAGGCAGATATGAGATTTCCATACTGCCTAGGGTCAACGAGGGGATGGGCTTTGTCCCTGAGCCAGTAAGAAAAAAAGTTTCCATATGATTTCGAAAAGATAGAAGTCGGAGAGATAAGACAAATACAATGAAAGCCAGACCTACTCTTTTTCTTTTTTATTGGAGTTATTAAACCTTGTTTCCAAAGGAAAGGGAACAGTCTAGATTGAATACATTGATTGAAAAGAATAGAAAGGGGCTTTGAGAGGTAATCACTAAAGGCTTTAATAAGTGGAACAGGAATATCCAGTGGGCAAGTGCTTGTTTTTTTTAATTTTTCAATTTTTTTACCACGTCAAATCAGGAAATGTTAGGGAAATTAAAGGGGGTTGCAACACTAGGAGTCACAAAGGATAGGGGAGTAAGGCTTTGGACAATTGAGGCAAGGAACTCGTTCAAATTATTTGCTCTAAATTAAAGTGTATTGGTTCTGGTCTCTTGCTGGCAAGTATCTTGATCTGGGGATACCAATTTTTGGGTTTATCCTGGCATAGGTCTTTAACTTTATTTTTATAGTAAGTTCTGGCAGATTTTCTAATTTGTTTTTTAAGTATTTTCTTAAATTATTTGCTTCCTCTAGTTTACATCTTTTGAATAAGTTCAATTTTTTCCGGATTAACATTTTAATATCATCATTTATATAGGGTTTATCATTAGAACATTTTCAGAACTTTTTTTTGGGAAAATGAGCCAAATAATTGTCATTCAGTTTTTTGTGGAAAGTAAGGATTTTGTCATCAAGATTATTCAGATAAATAATGTCTGACCAACATTCCTTAGACAAACAAGAAGCAAATGAAAAAATACCCAAATTACTGAGGGGACAGTAAGATCCGCTTGTGGTTGTGAACGAGAGTAAGAAAGACGAAAAAGGGTAACTTCTTGTCAGTAATGGTAACCTCCGCCTAATGGAGGCAGCACTTGGGGAGGACTGTAAAACTTATTCAAATTAGAACAAATGACATTAAGGGACGTATTTCCTCTTGTTGTCGGAATTTTAACTAATTGTTTAACATTAAGACAAGAGCAAATAGAGTCCATCTTGAGGTCATTTACATCACCTAGTTAAAAAATACCAGCATTTGGATACTTGGATAAAACAAAGTCAGCACTAGTCTGGAATTGCTGTATAAATTTACGTTTTTGGTTGATATTTTGGTTTGGGGAATAATAAAAAACTGCTGCTACTATTATATTAAAAGGACAGGGGAGAACCTTTGGTCTTACACTAAGTCAGAGGATTTCATCATAATCGGAGAGGTTAGGAGTGGAAATGAGTGTCGGCTGAAGGTTCTTTTGAGAAAAGAACAAAATACCTGCCCCTTTTTTCCGAGAGGGTGTTAAGAAGGACGAAGCTTACTGAACTGGGAGTAATATTGTCGACCTAGGATATTGCTGAAAGATCTCGATTATGCTTACACATACCATTCAAGTCACGTGTCGAACCTGGACCATATAGTTTGTTCTAAAAATTTCTAAGTGTCACCTGTTCACGTCGTTACTGATTTCATACTATCAGACCACCTTCCAATATCTACATCTATTTATTGTCCCTCTGCTCTGTCTACTCCCACCACACAGCCACATCAGCCCCACGCCCAATTTTACAGGGATTGGGAAAACATCCAAGGTGATCTTGTTGCTCCAGTTACTAATTCTGTCCTATATAAAATCCATGCTCCGTTCCAGCTGCTCATGAAAAATCCGCAAGTTGATGCAAATGAAATATGGGTGTTGCTTGATATCTATCTTGCACAAATTTGCCATGCTCTGTGAAACGCATAAAAAGCTGCTATACCTCTTAATTGTATACGTCGGGGTGTCACAAAGCATTGATCTAGTAATCCGAGGCTGGTCGAAGCTTTTAGAAAATCCAAATTATGGTACTATTTGTGACTCCAGTGTGACTGTCCTCGCTCTGGCTGGGTTTCTGACATTCGTCTTTATACCAAAAGAAAGTTTGCAAGAGAAATATCTATCCACATGAGCCAGATAGTTGAAGAGACGTCCCAGCAAGCTTCTGTGTCCCAACATTCCTTCTGGAGAAATGTATCAAGAGATCCTCCTAGCACCCGCCTATCTGCTCAAGTTATTTCTGAATCCGAACGTCATTCATACTTCTCTGCTGAATTCTCCCCACCAGATCCCGCCCTACAGTCTGAATATGAAGATAAGCTTGATAAACTTGTGTCTAGTTGTCCAACCGACAATAAAGTTCTTTCGGTTGCTTCTGTACTGCGAGCAATCCAACGTCTAAAGTGTAAGAAATATTCTGGCATCGATAAAATGAGCGCTATTCACATTTCGCATGGAAGCGAGCTGCTGGTAAACCATATTGCTCTATTGATGCAGACGATTGTTACCCAAGGAGTTGTACCTTCTTCTTTCTCAATCGGAGATCTCACTCCAATTCCAAAGAAAGGTAGACTCGCTACCCAGTACTCGTCCTTCCACCCTATTTTGATTGGATGTGTTTGGGGGAATGATGGGCGCGGGGGGGGGGGGCCTAGGTGCCCTCCAATCACTTTCGACTATTAAAACGGGCACTAGCCCTTTGAATTTCCAATCGAATGAGGTTTTTTGAAGTTTCTACGCCAACGCCTTCTATAACAACCTTATATGCCCCCAGGGTATAACTAAAAACCCTTGCCCCAATGGTTGTGGGGGAGTGTCCTCCTCAAAAAGATATTTTCTATCTGGAAATCAACTACGCTGAATAAAATGGCTGTATCAAATTTTGATTGGATGTGTTTGGAGGAATGATGGGCGTGGGGGAGGGATAGTTGCCCTCCAATCACTTTCGACTATTAAAAAGGGCACTAGCCACTCCAATTTCCAATCGAATGAGCCATTTTCGAACTTTCCACGACAACTCCTTCGATACGAAGTGCCCGGGTATGGAGAAAAAAAAGCGCGCTGCCTATGATATGACAAAATTATCTGTATACCTTTCAAGGTAAATCAACTACAACGTTTAAGACACAAATATTAATAAGAATTGCTGATAACAATGATAATTTTTATTACTGCTAAATGGGGTTTTGATGTATGCTTAGTGGATGATACCATGAGCGCCCGTAAGCTGAATTTCAGGAGGGGGGGCTTACCTGGTCTAATCGGAACTTCCAATGCTGTATAATAGATATCTCAAAACAAAAATATAAAATATAAGCCAGCCTCATTCAGCCAGGGGGACTGGAGCCCCCCTCTGCCTCCCATATGGGCGCCCATGGATGATACCCAATGCTTTTTTAGTGAACAGGAATTTTAATACACATTCAAAAATCTTACTGCTATAAGACTCAAAATATTTTGGTCCTTATTACGAATCCACCATTTAAAATATCTAAAAAAGTTCGAACACTGGAATGTCTTATTAAAATTACACTGATGGTAATGTTTTTTTATTTAAATTATTTTAGAAATATAAACTTGAAATATAAACTTGAAATATAAAATAGAAAGTTTTTGATAAACTTGTGTCTAGTTGTCCAACCGACAATAAAGTTCTTTCGGTTGCTTCTGGACTGCGAGCAATCCAACGTCTAAAGTGTAAGAAATATTCTGGCATCGATAAAATGAGCGCTATTCACATTTCGCATGGAAGCGAGCTGCTGGTAAACCATATTGCTCTATTGATGCAGATGATTGTTACCCAAGGAGTTGTGCCTTCTTCTTTCTCAATCGGAGATCTCACTCCAATTCCAAAAAAAAGGTAGACTCGCTACCCAGTGCTCGTCCTTCCACCCTATAACAGTGGCTACTAACTTCTCTAAGCTTTTTGAACTTCTGTTCCTTGACCATCTGAACGCGAAATGCTATGTTCCACCTTACCAATTTGGATTCCAGCCACGTCTAGATTGTGCCCACGCTTTGTCTCTCTCATTCACACCACCATGCTACTCCATGCAGCAAAGCGTGGAGTGAGCCCCTCATATATCAAAGCCCTTTGAGACATGTGCTATCGTCTTAAACTTTGCTTAATACTTCACCCCTTATCTCAAGTTGACGGCTCTCAAGTCTACGCACCAACCCATAATATTTTTGTCAATGTCGAAACAGGTACCCGTCAAGGTGCTGTTTCTTTCCCTTCACTCTTCAATAATGGATTTCTTGATGCACAGTCAGCTGTTACCACATCTTTCATCTTTGCTAATCTTGATTTATGTCTCGTATGTTATGCAGACGACATTCTGAATTTGAGCCGCAATATCCAACGCATTAGCAAGATTTTTGCAACGCTACAATCTGAGTATGCAAAATTAGGTCTTCAGTTCAATGCTGAAAAGTCCGAAGTTGTATTCTTCAACTGGAAGCAACCGTCACCTAGGGTTATTCATCTCGGAAATTAAGCCAGTAGATCATATCACCTACCTCGGTCTTCCCATTGGTTCGTCAATAATGCACACGCGACAACTATTAGTTGCTCACATTGAACGTAGAGTTGGGTTGTCATATGCTTCTTTTGTAACTAATAAGTTACGCTTCAACCACCGTCTTCTTTCGGAACTTTTTAACTCTGTCGCTCTACCACATTATCTGTACATATGGCCATTTTGGCAAATGCTCACAATTTCTGACAATTCAAAACATCGTTCAGTTTTTTTTTTTCGGTTCGCAAAATATCTTTTACATTTTCCCTCTTGGACGCGCAATTCTTATCTAATTAGAAAATTCAGCATTGTTGACCCCATTATAGCTGTGGAAAAGCAAATTCGTGCTTTCAATTCCCGTTTAACGAAGTTGAACCATCCTTGGTCGTCAGTACTGGCCCAGTAGTTAAGATGTATTTATTGTTTTTTTTTTTAATGTTTGTTTTCGCGCTTAGTGTAATCGTTGTAATTTTTTAAACTTATTGATGATTTAGTCTCTTTTCGTATGAGTCCAATATGAGTGACATTGCTTAATCGCATTTTTGGTGTCAGTTTTTCTCTTATAATCTATTGTATATATTACTAATAATTTAATTGTTTATTAATTATCGGTTCTTTTAAGCATATTGCTTTAAGTAAAGATGTAAAAGGATCCGTGATTGAACAATTTCCTCGTTTCTGATATCGATGTATATCGGAGTAAATGAATCATTTGTTGAGAGTGATTTGGTTTCAAGACCAACGGGTGAAAAGTGTCGTTTAGTTATTTTTACCGTTTCTTGTCATATTTACACAAGTTGATACGATTATCTACTGTATATTTTTAATTCACTGATGATTATTTGGGTTATTGTTTGTCAATTGCGGCTTAATGCAATGATGTTCATATTGATTATGTTTGTTCAGTATCTAGGAGCCAAAAAAAGTAACATGTCGCGTACTAGCAGAGCAGTGCGTAATTGAGTGTTTCTTTCTCGTTTTTGTAATTTGTTCTAAGAGCGGATTTAGATCTTAGCTCCAGCGTTCGTCACTTAAAATCACATGTATAACTGCTAAGTTTATGTGTATTTCTTTTGTTTTCTCTTATTACTCCGTCTTTTCCTTTTTTGTATGACGGGTTTTCCAATAAATAATAATAATAATAATAAGGTATATTAGAATCTGAGATATGCTAGCAGTGCTTTTACCAAAGTCTGAGAGAGATTAAATGATCGAATATTATTTAATAAATCAGAAGTATCTTAATTCAAAATATTAAATATTTCATTCTAAATACTTTGTTACTTGAAGTAAGATGAGGAGAAACACAATGGTATTGCTCAAAATGTATTGATTCTTGACATAAGCTGGAAATAAGCAAATGCACTATTCAAAATACCAAATATTTTATTCAAAATACTTTATTGCTTGAAATAAGATGAGGAATTGTGCAATGGTTTTTATAGAAAGCATTGTCGTAGAAACTTCGAAAAGGGCTAATTTGAATGGAAATTGTAAGGCTAGTGCCCTTTTTAATATTCGAAAGTGAATGGAGAGCAACTAACCCTCCTGTCACGCCCATCATTTCCTCAAACACATTCAATTAAAATTTTGAGATATTCATTTTGTTCAACGTAGTTAAAAGTTCTAGAAAATTGGTCTTTTAGGATGATCACCCCCACAGCCCTCAGGGCAATGGTTGTAAGTTATGCCCTGGGGGCATATATGGTTTCTTATAAAAAGCATTTTCGTAGGGACTTTAGAAAGGGCTCCTTCGATTTGGTTCCACGCCCAACTTTTCCCCAAACACATCCAATCCAAATTTTAAGATAGCCATTTTGTTCAACGTAGTTAAAAGTTCTGGAAATTATGGTTTTGAGGATGACAAACCCCCAAACCCCTCAGGGCAAGGGTTGTAAGTTATGCCCTGGGGGCATAAAAGGTGGTGTATAGAAAGCGTTTGCATAGAGACTTCGAAAAGAGCTTATTCTATTGGAAATTGAAAGGGCTAGTGCCCTTTTTAATAGTCGAAAGTGATTGGAGGGCAACTAGCCCCCTCGCAAGCACACCATTTCCCCAAACACATCCAATCAAAATTTTGAGATAGCCATTTTGTTCAACGTAGATGAAAGTTCTGGAAATTAGGTCTTTGACGATGACACTCCCCCCAGAGCCTTAGGGCTAAGGTTGTAAGTTATGCCCTAGGAGCAGATAAGGTTTTTATAAAAAAGGTTGTCGCAGAAACTTCACAAAATGCTCATTCAATTGGAAATTGAAAGGGCTATTGCCCTTTTTAATAGGCTAGTCGAAACTTATTGAGGGGCAACTAACCTCCCTCTCCCGACCACCATTTCCCCAAACACATCCAATCAAAATTTTGAGACAATTTTTTTTTCAACGTAGTTGATAGTTCCGGATTTTATGTCTTAGAGGATGATCAACACCCCCCCCCCCCAAAAAAAAAAAAAACCCTCAGGGGAAGGATTGCAAGTTTTGCGCCAGTTGTATACAAGGTTTTTATAAAGTGTTGTCATATAAACTATGAAAACTGTAAAGGGTTGGAGCATCTTTGAATAGTCGAAAGGAATTGAAGGAAGACTAACAATTCTCACACAACCAGCATTTTCCTAAAAACATCACAATAAAAATTTTGAGATAGCCATTTTGTTAATCATTGTTGAAAAATCCGGAAATTCTGTTTTTGAGGATGGCACTCCCCCCACAGCCCTCAGTGCAAGGGGTGTAAGTTATTTCCTGGGGGCCTATAAGGTTTTAGAGGCGTTGTCGCAAAAACTCCAAAAAGAGCTCACTCGATTGGAAATTGAAAGCACTATTGCCCTATTTAATAGTCGAAAGTGATTGGAGGGCATATAACGCCCCTCTCAAGCCTACCATTTCCCCAAATACATCCAATCAAAATTTTGAGATAGGCATTTTGTTCAACATAGTTGAAAGTTCTTTAAATTAGGTCTTTGCCAACATTGCCGTAGAAACTTTAAAAAGGACCCATTCAATTAGGAATCGAGAAGGCTAGTGCCCTTATTAATAGTCATAAGCGATCGGTGGGCGAAAGCCCCCCATACCCATCATTTCCCCCAACACTTCCAATCAACGTTTCGATATAGCAATTTTGTTGAACGTAGTTGAAGGGCCCGGAAACTATATTTTTGATTATGACAGCCCCCAACAGCCCTCAGGGCCAAGGCTGTAACTTAGGCCCTGGGGGTATATAATGTCATATAGAAAGCATCGTCTTAAAAACTTCGAAAACGGCTCTTTCAATTGGAAATAAGAGGGCTATTGCCCTTTATAGCAGTCGAAAGTAATCAGAGGGAGAACTGCCCCCCCCCGCCCCAACGCCCAGCCTTTCCCCAAACATTTTCGATCAACATTTTGCTATGGCCATTTTGTTCAACGTAGTTGGAAAGTCAAGAAACTATGTCTTTGAGGATAAAACCCTCCCCCAATAGCCCTCATGACAAGGGTCTTAAGTTCTGCCTTTGCAACATATAACGTTTTCATAGAAAGTTTCGTCATAGAAGCTTCGAAAAGGGCTCATTTGATTGGAACTTGTAAGGGCTAGTGCCCTTTTTAATAGTCGAAAGTGAATAGAGAGCAACTAAACCCCCTGTCACGCCCATAATTTCCTCAAACGTATTCAAATAAAATTTTGAGATATTCATTTTGTTCAACGTAGTTAAAAGTTCTAGAAAATCGGTCTTTTAGGATGATCACCCCCACAGCCCTCAGGGCAACGGTTGTAAGTTATGCCCTGGGGGTATATATGGTTTTTTTATAGAAAGCGTTTTCGTAGGAACTTCAGAAAGGGCTCCTTCGATTTGGCTCGACACCCACCTTTTCCCCAAATACATCCAATCCAAATTTTGAGAAAGCCATTTTGTTCAACGTAATTAAAAGTTCTGGTAATTATGATTTTGAGAATGACAAACCCCCAAACCCCTCAGGGCAAGGGTTTTAAGTTATGCCCTGGGGAATAAAAGGTGTTTTATAGAAAGCGTTTGCATAGAGACTTCAAAAAGGGCTTAATCTATTGGAAATTAAAAGTACTAGTGCCCTTTTTAATAGTCGAAAGTGAATGGAGGGCAACTAACCTCCCTCTCCCGACCACCATTTTCCCAAACACATCCAATCAAAATTTTGAGATAGCCATTTTGTTTAAGGTAGATGAAAGTCCTGGAAATTAGGTCTTTGAGGATGACACTCCCCTAAGAGCCTTAGGGCTAAGGTTGTAAGTTTTGCCCTAGGGGCAGATAAGGTTTTTTATAGAAAAGGTTGTCGTGGAAACTTCAAAAAATACTAATTCAATTGGAAATTGAAAGGGCTAGCGCCCTTTTTAATATACTAGTCGAAACTCATTGAGGGGCAACTAACCTCCCTCTCCCGACCACCATTTTCCCAAACACATCCAATAAAAATTTTGAGATAACTATTTTTTCAACGTAGTTGAATGTTCAGGACTCTAAGTCTTGGAGGAGAATCAACACCCCCCCCCCCCCAAAAAAAAAAAAACCCTCAGGGCAAGGGTTGTAAGTTATGCTCTGGGGGCATATAAGGTTTTATAGAGCGCTGTAACAGAAACTTCGAAAACTTCGAAGGGCTGGTGCCCTTTTTAATAGTCGAAAGTGATTGGAGAAAAACTAACACCCCTCCCACGCCCACCATTTCCCCAAAAACATCAAATAGAAATTTTGAGATAGCCATCTTGTTCATCGTAGTTGAAAAGTCCGGAAATTCTGTTTTTGAGGATGGCACTCCCCCCACAGCCCTCAGTGCAAGGGGTGTAAGTTATTTCCTGGGGGCCTATAAGGTTTTAGAAGCGTTGTCACAAAAACCTCAAAAAGATCTCACTCGATTGGAAATTGAAAGCGCTATTGCCCTATTTAATAGTCGAAAGTGATTGGAGGGCATATAAGGCCCCTCTCAAGCCTACCATTTCCCCAAATACATCCAATCAAAATTTTGAGATAGGCATTTTGTTCAACATAGATGAAAGTTCTTTAAATTAGGTCTTTGCCAACACTGTCGTAGAAACTTTAAAAAGGACCCATTCAACTGGAATCGAGAAGGCTAGTGCCCTTATTAATAGTCATAAGCGATCGGTGGGTGAAAGCCCCCCATACCCATCATTTACCCCAACACTTCCAATCAACGTTTCGATATAGCAATTTTGTTGAACGTAGTTGAAGGGCCCGGAAACTATGTTTTTGATTATGACAGCCCCCAACAGCCCTCAGGGCTAATGCTGTAACTTATGCCCTGTGGTTATATAATGTCATATAGAAAGCATCGTCTTTAAAACTTCAAAAAGGGCTCTTTCCATTGGAAATTGAGAGGGCTATTGCCCTTTATAGCAGTCGAAAGTAATCAGATGGAGAACTGTCCCCCCCCTCCCCAACGTCCATCATTTTCCCAAACATTTCCGATCAACATTTTGATATGGCCATTTTATTCAACGTAGCTGGAAAGTCAGGAAAATATATCTTTGAGGATGCCCCCCCCCCCCCCCCCAAATAGCCCTCATGACAAGGGTCTTAAGTTCTGCCTTTGCGGCATATAACGTTTTCATAGAAAGTTTTGTCGTAGAAGCTTCGAAAAGGGCTCATTCGATTGGAAATTGAGAGGACTAGTACCTTTTTTATTAGTCGAAAGTTATAAGTGGGTAAATTTCAGCAGCATCCCATCACAGCTTTCAAGCGCTGGATTGGAAGTGTTTGGGGAAATTATAGGCATGGAGGGAGACATTGGTTGTATTCCATCACGGCTTTCAAGCTTAGCCCTCTCAAGATCTCAAGCACAGCCATCTGACGTTGATTGGTAATCTTTTACATGTATATTTTCAATGGAAAAATCACCTAAAAAAGTTTCACATAGGCCTATTATATCTGTATCTGAATCCGACAAAAAAGTTCAATCACATCCTGCGCAATCCTCCAACCCCGGAAATTCCAAAACGAAATTCTACTTGTATTTACATTTTTTAGTACTAGTGCATTAAACGTACTCTTTTATATACCGTATATGGAATGCCAAACTAGAGATGGTACAGATACCGGGACAGATACCCTCTAGACTGGTTATTTCAAGAGACCGTTATTAAGAATTAAAATGCAAAGAGTAGTTTTCATTGCGTTTACGATATTTAAAGTGTTGTTTTTCGGGGTTTAGGGGGGGGACCTAGGTAAGGTTAGGCTACGTATTTAATATATTGTTTGCTTTACCCCCCCCCCCCCCCCTTCTCCCTAATGCGCAAATATATAGCCCAAATTTATTCATCCTATTTTGTTTTATTTCATTAGCATTAACGAAACTTGACTTCTTTAGCAGTATATAAAAGAGTACGTTTAATGCACCAGTACCCATTTTTTTTTACCAGCTCATTCATAAATATATATTAATTTTTTGGGATATTCAGATTACTAGAAGTATCTTTACATCACCAGCTACAATAGTTGTAAAATTGACTGAAAGGAAAGAAAATTTCGCTCAAATTCTTTTAACCGTGATGATGGAATTTTACGATTATCTCTATCCAGTATCAAATATTCATCCCACGTTAACAAAAACCTCACCATGCCCCAAAAGACCAGCAAACCATAATAAAAAATAAAGATTAAAGAAACAAAAATAATTCCCATTCCAAGTTCTTTTCTTTCAGTACGACTAATCTGCGGAATTTTTAGCCTAACCTCTATGTGGATCTTAACAAAAAAGAAAAAAATATAATAATAAACCATATATAAACTAAACATAAAAAACACTTTCAATAAAAACATATATTCATTCATATCACTTGGGCACTTGAATTATTAATGCAACCCCCGAAATTACGCGGTTTGAACGTTGACAGGGGGTATAAAAGGCACTTCCCTTCGGGTGATGGAATTTTTTTTATGAAAATCGTCAATCTTCGGTATGCCATCATTGAATGTGTATTTGGTAATCGAGCCGTCTGGTCTTTTCACTAACAGATTCGGATGAATCCCCTTTGATATCCAGGTATCACATCCATGATCTTTTCGTAATTTATCACGTTTCACTAGAAGCAGCTTTCACACATTACGGATGTCAGTTGGTTCACAATTGATGATGAGCAGGTTTATATTGTTTCCAGGGGATGTCTTTTTCTTAAGATTGCCAGCATTCTTTATTATGGAAAAATTATCGTTTATTTTATTTTATTTAGTGTTACCTTCAAAACTTCATGGTTGCTATCAGAATGAATAATTGTGACATTTACTTCGGGGAATTCTAGTCCGTGACGGACTACCTCTGTGAATATAACTTTAGTGCGGTCATTATCCTTACAAGCTGGGTTCCATATGATATCATTATTTTCTAGCTTTGAAGTTTCCATTCTCACAGTATGAGACATATAATCTTCATTTTTCCTTCTTAATTCCATTATTCCACCCCTGCACGTTTTTATTTGCATTTTAGGGCTAGAGGTTCTGGCTAGTATTGAAATTTCCGGTTTCAAGCGAGAACTGAGAGTCACCGAGCTAAGGTGAGAGTAAAAAATCTCTTCAAGACAAGAATTACAATCTTTAATTAGTACTGCATAACCTCTATGTAATTTACATCGATTGCATAATCTACACTTTTCATCATACTCGTCAATAATTGTACAATTCTCACATAATGACCCTGTGTATATATACACAGTGAACGTGTATGGACCATTTTCCCATTGTTAACCCTCTCAAAGCTAAAATGAATCTGATTTACGATCGATAAATTGAGAGAGAGAGGAGTAATTTTGTGGCATCACAAAGCCTGTTTGAACATGATATTGTCAATTTATTGTTCTCACCTAGATAGAATCTTAAGTTTCTAAGGCAGTGTATTCCAAAGTAAATCCACAATATTATTTTGCTTTGTTTCAATCAATATATCAATAAATTGAGTGAATGTATTTGAATCACATCGTAAAAGTTGCATACAATAGTCCAATGATGGAGAATCATTTCTCATTATATCGTCAAGTGCTCTTTGAGAAAATATTACCCTTTGAAGAGATAACTCCAGAAAATCATTATCTAGAATCAAACATTTTTCCATAATCACAAGATTCAACATAATTCTCTCTTTTTCAAATTCATTCATTTTTCAACCTCACCACTCTCACAGCTGACTTCAGACTAACCAGGATTCTTTTTATTTCAAGAATATTCGCTAACATACTTAAAAATGTAACAAGAAAAAAAGAGAACAATTTCGATTTTGAAACATTTTTGTTATGTGTATAATTACAACAATAATATATATATATTACACATACAATTACTGATACAACTTATTCTCCGCAATATATTTCACTATTGCATTTAAGGCAGCTTGAAGTCTATGTACGAGCTATATGCACTGTATCAACTTTCGCTGCAAAGCATAATTTTTCCTCCAATTTAAAGTTTTTCAATGATATCACATATCTTACATACACGTCATCCCTTTCAAGGCTTAGTTGAGATCCTCTTGTACTTTCTACTGCTATATTTGGTACTCTCGCCTTTGTATCATTACTCAAACTGCTGCCACTATCAACTTCTAATAGTGTAAACATACCTCTCATTAGTGCAAATATATATCTTGTCAAATAGACGAGCATAATTACACGCTCTCTGAATTCTATTCTCTTACTAATATGAACTTTATTGAAAATCCTTCCTTATATTAGTTATGACTGTTATTAGTGGTTGTTAGGGCCTCTTGGTTATTCTTAGTGACTCCTTATTTGGAGTCCCATTCACGTGTAAATATATACTCATGGTCAGAATAAAGGGTGATGCTCTGGAGGGTATCCAATTGTCTTCCGAATACGGACTTCCCCCTGGAGTGTTGGGGTCATTACTACTATTTCATTACAAATAAAGTGAATCAACTTGGTTGAATAGAATACTGCTACCGTGTGGCATTACTTCTTTTGCATCTGGGAAGCCTAAAATATAATTATTAATACTTTTAAATCAATTAGCTTTTCAGAATTTTAAATTGATTGCAAATTTGTCCTCTTTGGGGTAAATTCACAGTTCGGTGTCCAAGAATGGTAGAAAAAAAAGACTTTCCCCTGGCCCAGTTTCTATGATCACTTAAAAAAGGTTTAAATATACGTTTGAATGAGCTCCCTCCCAATTACCTACGACCTTCGGTTTGATACAATTACCCGTGGGAAAAAACAAAACAAATAAACATGCATCGACGATGTTTCTTCTAAAAAAAAGCGAAATCCCACATTTTGAAGACTGAAGCTTGAAGTCTCTACAGTAGGGTTCTCTGATATGATGTATCTAATAAAGGGACTTTCGCTAGGATCGCTTGCTTTTTTGGGGGTGTTTCCTCTTTGTTCAAAAATAGGGCAAATTTTCTCAGATTTTTGGTTTTGGGTGGGTAACAATAAACTGAAAGAGTTTTATATATTTAGAATTAGCGTAAAAAGCCAATACTTCTGGTGTAGTAATTGTCATAAAGTCCAATTTTAACTGTGGTGAATACTGGCCCAAGTCATTTTTTACTTCCAGTTTGTTACCACAAAGTATTTGATAAATTTTTCTTTTGACTAAAATTTTTTGAACCTGTTAATGTAGACGGTTGAATAGGACAATAAAAAGAAAGAGGGTCGGTTTGACAGCTGGATAGTAAGTGTAAACTTTGTCTTTCTTTCCCTACGTATATATTTTCTAGTGTCTGAATACATAAGAGATTTAAGTTCAAGAGGGACAATTGTCCTGCTATGAAAGAGATACATTTTACATGGCCATTATAAAATAAAAACGTGGTATCTATTAAGGCAGGATGATTTTTCAGTATCTCTGTTCCTTCTGTAAACAATTCTAAGGCTTAGGAAATTGCATAAAGACAACTCTATATCTGTTATAATCTACGGAAGCATTAAATATTTTGATTTGACTCTTATTGCTGGTTTGAGTTTGATTTTTTTAAAGATTAAATGCATATTAATTAAATATATTATTAATTGAATGGATTAACCCTTTTGCCAGGATTTATTAAAAATTTACTGTATTTTGTTTTATTTTGTATGCAATTTAATTATTCTTTGTATTTGAAAGTTTTATCCTAAATACATTTAAAATAAACCTACCCAACGAAAAAATACTCTGAAATATATTCCCTGACACCCGACCACCACTGCTATTCTTGCGTCTGCCCCCCCCCCCTGGAAAATTTGCTGCTGAAGCCCTTGCAACGTATATTTCTTTATCATACTTCAATCAGTATAACAATTTGAATAAAATATTTGATATTTTGAATAATACATTTGCTTATTTCCATTTTATTTAAAGAAATGATACATTTTAAACAACACCATTGTATATTTCCTCATCTTTAAACCAAGCAACAACGTATTTCGAATAAAATATTTGATATTTTTGAATAGCGCATTTAGTTATTTCCATCTTATTTGAAGAAACCATACAATTTGAGCCAGATCAATGCCTTTTTCATCATATTATTTCAAACAGGATAACATTTTCATGAAAATATTTGACATTTTGAGTAATTTATTTGCTGATTTCCATCTTATTTCAAGAAAGAATACAATTTGAGCAACAACACTAGTAGTAACCTAGGTGCTGATTTGAACGGTACAGGAGACGGGACAAGAAAACCTACGCCTGAGACACTACACTTTGACGTGGACATTTTAAAAAGCTAGCAAATCTATAATGTGGTTAAACATGTTTTGAGAGTATAACTGTTTTTTTGTTTTTTTTTAAATCGAAAACTAGAAAATGTCAAATTGTGTATTTAGGAATAATTTTTTAGGAAAAGCTGTCTATCACCCATGCATTATCCACTGTTCCATTTCTTTGAAGTATGTGCTATCAAGAGTGGTTTATGATTTTTTTTGGACAATTGCCTTTATTCAAGATTAGTTTGTTAGGAATGCGTCGGCAGATAGCATTTGTGAATTGGATCGTATGAAGGTGGAGAAAAAAAAGGGTTAGGCATTTGCGAATTGAACTATACGAACGATATTAATTGAATAATAGGGGAAAAAACAGAGCTAGATAGCATTTGCGAATTGGATCGTATGAAGGAGGAGATAAAAGGGTATAGCATTTGTGAATTGGTGTTTATCAGTTAAGGTAACCCCTCGGGGTTGTTAACTCATAGCGTATTTATTATAAATTTGGAACAATATAAATCTATAGAAATGGTTAACGATGATAAAATGGTCTTATGACTTGACCTAGCTTTACTTCTTCGATGTGTTCTGTATAATATACAAGTGATGGGGTGATGGCAGCGGGGTATCTTAGAGTACTTATAGTGCTGTACTGTGGGCCGAATTGCTAGAGAAAAACCCGTGTGGATGACTTGAAATAAAATTTTTTAACAAGAAATCTGAAAAAAATATTTTTTTTTGGGGGGGGGGTGGCTTGATGGGAGAAGGATGTCTTAGAGTAGTTATAGTGTGATAGTGGGGTGCGAGTTGCTAGCGACCTACCAGTGTGAATGACTCGAAATAAAATTTTTTAACAAGAAATGTCTGCAAAAATATTTTTGGGGGGATGGGTTGATGGCAGAAGAATCTCTTAGAGTAGTTATAGTGTGATAGTGGGGTGCGAGTTGCTAGCGAAAAACCAGTGTGAATGACTTGCAATAAAAAATTTTAACAAGAAATGTCTGAAAAAATATTTTTGGGGGGACGGCATGATGGCAGAAGGATGTCTTAGCGTAGTTATAGTGTGATAGTGGGGGGCGAGTTGCTACCGAGAAACCCGTGTAGATGACAAGAAATAAAATTTTTTAACAAGAAATCTCTGAAAAAATATTTTTTGGGCGGATGGGATGATCGCAGAAGGATCTCTTAGAGTAGTTATAGTGTGATAGTGGGGGGGCGAGTTGCTAGCGAAAAACCCGTATGGATGACTTGAAATAAAATTTTTTAACAAGAAATGTCTCAAAAAATATTTTTGGTTGGATGGCTTGATGGCAGAAGGATGTCTTAGCGTAGTTATAGTGTGATAGTGGGGGGCGAGTTGCTAGCGAAAAACCCGTGTGTATGACTTGAAATAAAAAATTTTAACAAGAAATATCTGACAAAACATTTTTGGGGGGATGGGTTGATGGGAGAAGGATCTCTTAGCGTAGTTATAGTGTGATAGTGGGGGGCGAGTTGCTAGCGAAAAACCCGTGTGGATGACCTGAAATAAAAAATTTTAACAAGAAATCTCTGACAAAATATTTTTGGGGGGATGGGTTGATGGGAGAAGGATCTCTTAGATTAGTTATAGTGTGATAGTGGGGGGCGAGTTGCTAGCGAAAAACCAGTGTGGATGACTTGAAATAAAATTTTTTAACAACAAATGTCTGAAAAAATATTTTTGGGGGGATGGGTTGATGGCAGAAGGATCTCTTAGAGTAGTTATAGTGTGATATTGGGGGGCGAGTTGAAAGCGAAAAACTAGTGTGGATGACTTGAAATAAAATTTTGTAACAAAAAATGTCTGAAAATTTTTTTTTGGGGGGATGGGTTGATGGCAGCAGGCTCTCTTAGAGTAGTGATAGTGCGAGCGGGGGGGGGGAGTTGCTAGCGAAAAACCCGTGTGGATGACTTGAAATAAATTTTTTTAACAAGAAATGTCTGAAAAAATATTTTTGGGGGAGATGGGGCCATGACAAAGGGGTGTCTTAGCGTAGTTATAGTGTGATAGTGGGGGTGAGTTGCTAGTGAAAAACCCGTGTGGATGACTTGAAATTAAAATTTTTAACAAGAAATCTCTGAAAAAATATTTTTGGGTGAGATGGGGCCATGACAAAGGGGTGTCTTAGCGTAGTTATAGGGTGATAATGGGGGGGGGGGGCGAATTGCTAGCCTAAAATCTGAGCTAATAAGGGTTTTTGACCGTAAACTCTAGTTTTTAGTAAGAAAATTATGGAAAAGACAATTCTCTGGTTCAAATGTGAAACTTAAGTCCAGTTATGAATCGAAAAATAAACTATTTCTTTTAAATCTGAGCTAATAAGGGTTTTTGACCGTAAACTCTAGTTTTTTGTAAGAAAATTATGGATAATACAATTCTCTGGTTCAAATGTGAAACTTAAGTCTATTTTTGGATCGAAAAATAAAACTATTTCCGTAAAATCTGAGCTAATAAGGGTTTTTGACCGTAAACTCTAGTTTTTTGTAAGAAGTTTATGGAAAATAAAATTCGTTGGCTCATAGGTGAAACTTAAGTTAATTTTTGGATCGAAAAATCAAACTATTTCCGTAAAATCTTAGGTAATAAGGCTTTTTGACCGTAAACTCTAGTTTTTTGTAAGAAAGTTATGGAAAATACAATTCGTTGGCTCATAGGTGAAACTTAAGTCCAGTCATGGATAAAAAAATAAACTATTTCTGTAAAATCTGAGCTAATAAGGGTTTTTGACCGTAAACTCTAGTTTTTTGTAAGAACATTATGGAAAATACAATTTGTTGGCTAATAG
The DNA here is from genome assembly GCF_049724085.1 of Artemia sp. Qi Xiang Cuo. Lineage (NCBI taxonomy): Eukaryota > Metazoa > Arthropoda > Branchiopoda > Anostraca > Artemiidae > Artemia > Artemia sp. Qi Xiang Cuo. The sequence goes on from NC_142799.1 coordinate 34,313,266, forward strand.
GCGAAACTTCAGTCCAGTTATGGATCGAAAAATAAACTATTTCTGTAAAATCTGAGCTAATAAGGGTTTTTGACCGTAAACTCCAGTTTTTCTGTAAGAAACTTATGGAAAATACAATTTTCTGATTCAAATGTGAAATTTAAGTCTATTTTTGGATCGAAAAACAAAACTATTTCCGTAAAATCTGAGGTAATAAGGGTTTTTGACCGTAAACTCTAGTTTTTTGTAAGAAAATTATGGAAAATACAATTCGTTGGCTCATAAGTGAAACTTAAGTCCAGTTATGCATCAAAAAATAAACTATTTCTGTAAAATCTGAGCTAATAAGAGTTTTTGACCGTAAACTAGTTTTTTGTAAGAAAATTATGGAAAATAAAATTCTCTGCTTCAAATGTGAAACTTAGGTCTATTTTTGGATCGTAAAATAAAACTATTTCCGTAAAATCTGAGTTAATAAGGATTTTTGACCGTAAACTCTAGTTTTTTGTAAGAACATGATGGAAAATACAATTCGTTGGCTCATAGGTGAAACTTAAGTCCAGTTATGGGTCGAAAAACAAACTATTTCTTTAAAATCTGAGCTAATAAGGGTTTTTGACCGTAAACTCTAGTTTTTCTGTAAGAAAATTATGGAAAATACAATTCTCTGATTCAATTGTGAAACTTAAGTCTATTTTTGGATCGAAAAATAAAACTATTTCCGTAAAATCTGAGGTAATAAGGGTTTTTGACCGTAAACTCTAGTTTTTTGTAAGAAAATTATGGAAAATACAATTCTCTGGTTCAAATATGAAACTTAAGTATATTTTTGAATCGAAAAATAAAACTATTTCCGTAAAATCTGAGCTAATAAGGGTTTTTGACCGTAAACTCTAGTATTTTGTAAGAAAATTATGGAAAATGCGATTCTCTGGTTCAAATGTGAAACTTAAGTCCATTTTTGGATCGAAAAATAAAACTATTTCCGTAAAATTTGAGCTAATAAGGGTTTTTCACCGTAAACTCTAGTTTCTTGTAAGAAAATTATGGAGAATACAATTCTCTAGTTCAAATGTGAAACTTAAGTCCAGTTTTGGATACTCATAATGATGACTGATGGTTCTAATTCAATATTTTTTTCATAAAAAAAAACTATTTTTTTTTAACTTCGAAATTATTCAACTTTTTTTTTGTACGTATCTTAAAATAACAAGATATGCTTACGGCTCTAACATTGTACTCTATTATTGCTCAGAGACACGATATGGCTTTCCCACTGGTACTCTATGCCCTGTTATCGACACTACCTAGTCTATTGCATGCATTAAATCGGTTTTTTTACACAGTGGAACGATAAACACATAACTAATATCTCTAAAAAGTGAAGATGAAGCATTTTAAGAAAGTGTGTTCACATAATAGTGTTATTGTAACATTGAATGCCGACAAGGAGAAGCATTTAAACTATGAAACAAGTACAAGTGGTAGCACTATTGGAAATGTATGCATGCATTGTCATGACAGTGAGGAATTAAATTTCTTTGGGATACCGAAAAAATTCAACTCTTATGTTGGTGGTTATGCGAGATTGAGATCTCCAGAGATGATTGCCCTCAAAGAGAATGCCAACATAAAAATAATCGTTGATGATAGAGGACAACTCCTTGCTACTATTGCAGGTAACACATTACCTACTGATACATCCAATCGTCAGCTTTCGGGTATTAGCATTCAACGGAAGGTCAATAAAAGAAAGGCCTACTCTTCTACTAATATCGTAAACCATATCTTGTCTACGTGCCGAAACTGTTACCTGTGTAAAAATAGTGTGATAATAGACAGTGAAGTTGCCAGAAAAATAAAAAGGGCATTGTCAGAAAATATCACTATGGAATATAAAGATGAATCGATTAAAAACAAATCACCAGCAAACGTTACTGCCAAACAGTCAATCAAACAGTCAATGACCAAAGACGAAAAGCATATTGAGCCTGTTGCTGAGACACCAGTAAAAATTGTGTATGACTCAAAATGGAATAATGATTATTCTACTAATTATGAACTGAGAGAAGACAATAGCTACAATATCAAGAGAGAACATGGTGAACTATTTTATGGAACAGATTCAAAATGTCCAAATTTAATCATTGATATTAATAATGTATCATAATATATTTTTTTTGTATTAATATTCTACATAGCATCATTTCATTAAAAGTATATTATACATTACATTTTTGTTCGTTTGTTATTTCCTTAGTATGCTAGTTTATCGATTGCTAAGATTATCTGTAAAAGGATCGAAGATGGAAGAAAATGAATTCGTATATATCTATTGTCAGAAATAAGGTGTAACGTTGACACAATATTGATTTTATTACGAACGAATTCTTTTTCAACATCCATTGTTGGATATGTCATTATGTCATTATGAAAAAAATTGTAAATAAGTAAGTAAGTAAGTAACAAACTCTTTCTTGAATTCACCTCTTGGATGTACAATACAGAAATTTAATTCAGGAAATTATGAAAAAAATTGAACAAATTCTTTATTAACATTCATTATCGATTGAAGTCGCTTCCTAGACAGACATAAGAGTGATTAAATTCTATATCAACATCCATTTCTTGGATACATAGGAAAAAGTTGACAAAATCTAAGTGTTAGAGTGAATAAATTTTTTATCAACATCTTTTGTCAGATACATCGGATAAAATTGACAGAATCTAAGTGTCAGAGTGAATAATTTTTTTTATCAACATCCTTTGTCAGATACATCAAATAAAACTGACAAAATCTAAATTTCAGAATGAATAAATGCTTTAACAACATCCTTTATCGGATATGTCAGATAAAACTGACAAAATCTAAGTATCAGAGTGACTAAATTCTAAATCAGCATCCTTTTCTCGGATAGATAGGATAAAATATCGGATAAAATTGACAAAATCTAAGTATCAGAATGATTAAATTTTATATCAACATCCATATCTCAGGTACATGGGGTAACATTGACAAAATCTAGGTATAAGAATGAATAAATTCTTTATCAACATCCGTTGTTGGATATGTCATTATGTCATTATGAAAAAATTGTAAGTAAGTAAGTAAGTAAGTAAGTAACAATCGCTTTCTTGAATTCGCTTCCTGATACACAATACAGATATTTAATTCAAGAAATTATGAAAAAAAAATTGAACAAATTCTGTATTAACATTCATTATTGATTGAAGTCGCTTCCTAGACAGACAATACAGCAATTTCACAAAATCTAAGTATAAGAGTGATTAAATTCTATATCAATATCCATTTCTCGGATACATAGGAAAAAGTTGACAAAATCTAAGTGTTAGAGTGAATAAATTTTATTTATCAACATCTTTTGTCAGATACTTCGGATAAAATTGACAGAATCTAAGTGTCAGAGTGAATAATTTTTTTTATCAAAATCCTTTTTCAGATACATCAAATCAAATTGACAAAATCTAAATTTCAGAATGGATAAATGCATTAACAACATCCTTTATCGGATATGTCGGATAAAATTGACAAAATCCTAGTATCAGAGTGACTAAATTCTATATCAGCATCCTTTTCTCGGATAAATAGGATAAAATATCGGATAAAATTGACAAAATCTAAGCATCAGATTGATTAAATTCTATATCAACATACATTTCAATATCTAAGTATAAGATTGATTAAATTCTATATCAGCATCCCTTTTTCGGGTACATGGGATAAAATTGACAAAATCTAAGTATCAGAGTGAATAATTTATTTTTTATCAACATCTTTTATCAGTTGCAACAATTATAATTAAGAAAATCTAAATATCAGAGTGAATAAATGCTTTTTCAGCATCCTTTGTCGGATATGTTGAATAAAATATGCAAAGTCAACATAGCTTTATTTCATTTTTAAGGTTAATTTTGACGGGGTTACGTGCGCGCAACCTTACGTGCGCGCAAAAAATGAAATAAAGCTATGTCGACTTTGCATATTTTATTCAACATATCCGACAAAGGATGCTGAAAAAGCATTTAGGCACTCTGATATTTATATTTTGTAAATTATAATTGTTTTAACTGATAAAAGATGTTGAGAAAAAAAATTATTCACTCTGATACTTAGATATTGTCAATTTTATCCCATGTACCCGAGAAAGGGATGTTGATATTGAATTTAATCAATCTGATACTTAGATTTTGAAATGGATGTTGATATAGAATTTAATCAATCTGATACTTGTATTTTGTCAATTTTATCCGATATTTTATCCTATGTATCCGAGAAAAGGATGCTGATATAGAATTCAGTCACTCTGATATTTAGATTTTGTCAATTTTATCCGACATATCCGATAAAGGATGTTGTTAAAGCATTTATTCATTCTGAAATTTAGATTTTGTCAATTTTATTTTATGTATCTGACAAAGGATGTTGATAAAAAAAATTATTCACTCTGATACTTAGATTCTGTCAATTTTATCCGATGTATCTGACAAAAGATGTTGATAAAAAAAAATTATTCACTCTAACACTTAGATTTTGTCAACTTTTTCCTATGTATCCGAGAAATAGGTGTTGATATAGAATTTAATCACTCTTATGCTTATATTTTGTGAAATTGCTGTATTGCCTGTCCAGGAAGCGATTTCAATCGATAATGAATGTTAATAAGGAGTTTGTTCAAGTTTTTTTCATAATTTCCTGAACTAAATTTCTGTATTGTGTATCCAAGAGGTGAATTCAAGAAAGAGTTTGTTACTTACTTACTTACTTACAATTTTTTCATAATGACTTAATGAAATATCCAACAACGGAGGTTGATAAAGAATTTATTCATTCTGATACCTAGATTTTGTCAATGTTACCCCATCTACCTGAGATATGGATGTTGATATAGAGTCTAATCAAGCTGATACTGAAATTTTGCAAATTTCAATCAGAATTTTATCGTATGTATCCGAGAAAAGGATCCTGATGTACAACTGAGCGACTCTGATACTTAGATTTTGTCAATTTTATCTGACATATCCGATAAATGACGCTGTTAAAGCATATGTTCCTTCTGAAATTTACATTTTGTAAATTTTTTTTATGTATCTGACAAAGGATGTTGATAAAAAAATTTTTTTTCACTCTGACACTTAGATTCAGTCAATTTTATCCGACGTATCTGACAAAAGATGTTGATAAATAAAATTTATTCACTCTAACACTTAGATTTTGTCAACTTTTTCCTAAGTATCCGCAAAAAGGATGTTGATATAGAATTTAATCACTTTTATACTTAGATTTTGTGAATTTGCTGTATTGTCTTTCCAGGAAGCGACTTCAATCGGTAATGAATGTTAATAAATAATTTGCTCAATTTTTTTTTATAATTTCCTGAATAAAATTTCTGTATTGTGCATTCAAGAGGTAAATTCAAGAAAGAGTTTGTTACTTACTTACTTACAATTTTTTCATAATCACATAATGACATATCCAACAATGGATGTTGATAAAGAATTTATTCATTCTGATACCTAGATTTTGTCAATTTTATCCCTTGTGTCTGACAATAGATGTATGCAAATTCCTTTTCTTACATCTCCAATGTTTTAATATACATTCTAAACGTTTGATATGCTAGCTTACTCTAAAAATAATGAACACGTTAATACAAAAATATATTATGATTTATTATTAATATCAATGATTAACTTTGGACATTTTGAATCTGTTCCATAAAATAATTTACCATGTTCTCTCTTGATATTGTAGCTATTGTCTTCTCTTATTTCGAAATCAGTAGAATAATCCTTATTCCATTTTGAGTCATACACAATTTTTACTGGTGTCTCATCAACAGGCTCAATATGCTTTTCTTCTTTGGTATTATTTGGTTCATTGACTGTTTGATCAATGGCAGTAACGTTTGCTGGTGCTTTTTTTTCATCGATTCATCATATATTCCATAGTGATATTTTCTGACAATGCCCTTTTTATTTTTCTGGCAATTTCACTGTCTATTATCACACTATTTTTACACAGGTAACAGTTTCGGCAGGTAGACATGATATGGTTTACGATATTAGTAGAAGAGTAGGCCTTTCTTTTATTGACCTTCCGTTGAATGCTAATACCCGAAATCTGACGATAGGTTATATCAGTAGGTATTGTGTTACCTGCGACCAGAATAAGTAGTTTTACTCTACTATCATCAATTATTTTTATGTTGGCATTATCTTTGAGCGCAATCATCTCTGGATATCTCATTCTTGCATATCCATAAACATCAGAGCTAAATTTTTTCGTTATACAAAAAAAATTGAATTCCATACTGTCATGACAATGCATGTATACATTTCCAATAGTGCTACCACTTGTACTTGTTTCACAGTTTAAATACTTCTCCTTGTCGGCATTCAATGCTACAATAACACTATTATGAGAACACACTTTCTTAAAATGCTTCATCTTCACTTTTTAGATATATTAGTTATGTGTTTATCGTTCCACTGTGTAAAAAATACTGATTTAATGCATGCAATAGACTAGGTAGTGTCGATAACCGGGCATAGAGTACCATTGGGAAAGCCACATCGAGTCTCTGAGCAATCATAGAGTACAATTGTTAGAGCCGTAAGCATATCTTGTTGTTTTAAGATACGTACAAAAAAATATTGAATAATTTCGAAGTTTAAAAAAAATAGTTTGTTTTTATGAAAAAAATATTGAATTAGAACCATCAGTCCTCATCATTATGAGTATCCAAAACTGGACTTAAGTTTCACATTTGAACTAGAGAATTGTATTCTCCATAATTTTCTTACAAGAAACTAGAGTTTACGGTCAAAAACACTTATTAGCTCAAATTTTACGGAAATAGTATTATTTTTCCATCCAAAAATAGACTTAAGTTTCAAATTTGAACCAGAGAATTGTATTTTCCATAATTTTCTTACAAAAAACGAGAGTTTACGGTCAAAAACCCTTATTAGCTCAGATTTTACGGAAATAGTTTTATTTTTCGATCCAAAAATAGACTTAAGTTTCATTTTTGAACCGGAGAATTGTATTTTCCATAATATTCTTACAAAAAACTAGAGTTTACGGTCAAAAACCCTTATTACCTCAGATTTTACGGAAATAGTTTTATTTTTGGATCAAAAATAGACTTAAGTTTCACATTTGAATTCGAGAATTGTATTTTCCATAATTTTCTTACAGAAAAACGAGTTTACGGTCGAAAACCCTTATTAGCTCAGATTTTACAGAAATAGTTTATTTTTCGACCCATAACTGGACTTAAGTTTCACCTATGAGCCAACGAATTGTATTTTCCATAATTTTCTTACAAAAAACTAGAGTTTACGGTCGAAAACCCTTTTTAGCTCATATTTTACGGAAATAGTTTTATTTATCGATCCAAAAATAGACTTAAGTTTCACATTTGAAGAAGAGAATTGTATTTTCCATAATTTTCTTACAAAAAACTAGAGTTTAAGGTCAAAAACCCTTATCAGCTCAGATTTTAAAGAAATTTGATTTTAAGTTTCACATTTGAATCAGAGAATTGTATTTTCCATAATTTTCTTACAAAAAACTAGAGTTTACAGTCAAAAACCCTTATTACCTCAGATTTTGCGGAAATAGTTTTATTTTTCGATCCAAAAATAGACTTAAGTTTCACATTTGAATCAGAGAATTGTATTTTCCATAATTTTCTTACAGAAAAACTAGAGTTTACGGTCAAAAACCCTTATTAGCTCAGATTTTACAGAAATGGTTTATTTTTCGATCCATAACTAGACTTAAGTTTCACCTATGAGCCAACGAATTGTATTTTCCATAATGTTCTTACAAAAAACTAGAGTTTACGGTCAAAAACCCTTATTAGCTCAGATTTTACAGAAATAGTTTATTTTTTGATCCATAACTGGACCTAAGTTTCACCTATGAGCCAAAGAATTGTATTTTCCACAATTTTCTTACAAAAAACTAGAGTTTACGGTCAAAAACCCTTATTACCTCTGATTTTACAGAAATAATTTTATTTTTCGATCCAAAAATAGACTTAAGTTTCACATTTGAATCAGAGAATTGTATTTTCCATAATTTTCTTACAGAAAAACGAGTTTACGGTCAAAAACCCTTATTAGCTTGGATTTTACAGAAATAGTTTATTTTTCGATCCATCACTTGACTTAAGTTTCACCTATGATCCAACTAATTGTATTTTCCATAATGTTCTTACAAAAAACTAGAGTTTACGGTCAAAAACCCTTATTAGCTCAGATTTTACGGAAATAGTTTTATTTTTCGATCCAAAAATAGACTTAAGTTTCAAATTTGAACCAGAGAATTGTATTTTCCATATTTTTTTTACAAAAAAACTAGAGCTTACGGTCAAAAACCCCTATTAGCTCAGATTTTACAGAAATAGTTTATTTTTCGATTCATAACTGGACTTCACTTTCACATTTGAACCATAGAATTGTATTTTCCATAATTTTCTTACAAAAAACTAGAGTTTACGGTCAAAAACCCTTATTGCCTCAGATTTTACAGAAATAGTTTATTTTTCGATTCATAACTGGACTTAAGTTTCTCATTTGAACCAGAGAATTGTATTTTCCATAATTTTCTTTCAAAAAACTAGAGTTTACGGTCAAAAACCCTTATTAGCTCAGATTTTAGGCTAGCAATTTGCCCCCCACTATCACACTATACGCTAAAACACCGCTCTGTCATGGCCCCATCTCCCCCGAAAATATTTTTTCAGAGATTTCTTGTTAAAGATTTTTATTTCAATTCATCCACACGGGTTTTTCTTTAGCAACTCACCCCCCACTATCACACTATTACTACGCTAAGACACCCCTCTGTCATGGCCCCATCTCCCCCAAATATATTTTTTCAGACATTTCTTGTTAAAAATTTTATTTCAAGTCATCCACACGGGTTTTTCGCTAGCAACTTGCCCCCCACTATCAAACTATAACTACTCTAAGAGATCCTTCTGACATCAACCCAGCCCCCCAAAAATATTTTTTCAGACATTTCTTGTTAAAAAATTTTATTTCAATTCATCATCACGGGTTTTTCGCTAGCAACTGTCCCCCCGCTATCACACTATAACTACTATAAGAGATCCTTCTGCCATCAACCCATCCCCCCAAAAATATTTTTTCAGACATTTCTTGTTAAAATTTTTTATTTCAAGTCATCCACACTGGTTTTTCGCTAGCAACTCGCCCCCCAGTATCACACTATAACTATTCTAAGAGATCCTTCTCCCATCAACCCAACCCCCCAAAAATATTTTTTCAGAGATTTCTTGTTTAATTTTTTTATTTCAAGTCATCCTCACGGGTTTTTCACTAGCAACTCGCCCCCCCACTATCACACTATAACTACGCTAAGACATCCTTCTCCCATCAACCTATCCCCCCCTAAAAATTTTTTTCTTCAGATTTCTTGTTAAAAAAATTTATTTCAAGTCATCCACACGGGTTTTTCGCTAGCAACTCGCCCCCCACTATTACACTATAACTACGCTAAGACATCCTTCTTCCATCAGCCCAACCCCCCCAAAATATATTTTTCAGAGATTTCTTGTTAAAATTTTTTATTTCAAGTCATCCACACGGTTTTCGGTAGGAACTCGCCCCCCACTATCACACTATAACTACGCTAAGACATCCTTCTCCCATCAACCCATCCCCCCAAAAATATTTTTTCAGAGATTTTCTGTTAAAATTTTTTATTTCAAGTCATCCACACGGGTTTTTCGCTAGCAACTCGCCCGCCACTATCAAACTATAACTACTCTAAGACATCCTTCTGCCATCAAGCCATCCCCCCAAAAATATTTTTTCAGACATTTCTTGTTAAAATTTTTTATTTCAAGTCATCCACACTGGTTTTTCGCTAGCAACTCGCACCCCACTATCACACTATAACTACTCTAAGAGATCCTTCTGCCATCTACCCATCCCCCCAAAAATATTTTTTCCGAGATTTCTTGTTAAAATTTTTTATTTCAAGTCATCCACACGGGTTTTTCGGTAGCAACTCGCCCCCCACTATCACACTATAACTACACTAAGACATCCTTCTCCCATCAACCCACCCCCGGAAAATATTTTTTGAGAGATTTCTTGTTAAATTTTTTTATTTCAAGTCATCTACACGGGTTTTTCGCTAGCAATTCGGCCCACAGTATAGCACTATAAGGACTCTAAGACACCTCGCTACCATCACCCCATCACTTGTGTATTATACAGAACACATCGAAGAAGTAAAGCTTGGTCAAGTCATAAGACCATTTTATCATCGTTAACCATTTCCATAGATTGATATTGTTCCAAATTTATAATAAATACGCTATGAGTTAACAACCCCGAGGGGTTACCTTAACTGATAATCACCAATTCACAAATGCTATACTCTTTTTTTCTCCACCTTCATACGATCCAATTCACAAATACTATCTGCCGACACAATCCTAACAAGCTAATCTTGACTAAAGGCACTTGTCCAAAAAAATCATAAGCCACTCTTGATAGCACATACTTCAAAGAAATGGAACAGTGGATAATGCATGGGTGATTGACAGCTTTTCTTACAAAATCATTCTTAAATACGCAATTTGATATTTTTTAGTTTTCGATTTAAAAAAACAAAACAATTATACTCTCAAAACATGTTTGACCACTTTATAGGTATAAAAGATTTGCTCGCTTTATAAAATATGCACGTGAAACTGTAGTGTCTCAGGCGTAGGTTTTCTTGTCCCGTTTCCTGTACCGTTCAAATCAGCACCTAGGTTACTACTAACACTGCATAATTCCTCATCTTAATTCAAGCAACAAACTATTTCGAATAAAATATTTTGTATTTGGAATAGTGCATTTGCTTATTTCCATCTCATTTCAAGATTGAGTACATTTTGAGCAATACCATCACATTTCTCCTCATCTTATTTCAAGCAACAAAGTATTTTGAATAAAATATTTGGTAGTTCGAATTAAGATACATCTGATTTATTAGATACTAATTGATCAATTAATCTCTTTCAGACATTGGGAAAAACCCTGTTAACATACCTCAGATTCTAATATACCGTATATGAACCCCGCTAGTACTATCTATGTCTGAAAATTCTTTTTTTTACATCTCCAACTTTTTAATAATCATTCTAAACGTTTGAATTGTTCGCGTACCGTAGAAATAATGGTAACATATTAAAGTAATGCATAAAATATTTTTATTGAAATACCGACTTGTGGAATATTAACATAAGAAATATGTTATATTTATTATTATACATTATCAGAGGCAGCAATATATCGTTGCCTATAGTAAAAGCCATACAGCTCCAATGTTTTATCATTATTTATTATTAATTTTTTTCCAGAGGCACTTCATATGGAAGCAATTGTCGTAGAAACTTCAAAGGGGGCTCATTCGATTAGAAATCGAGAGTTCTAGTACCCTTTTAAGGGTCAAAAGTGATCGGAAGGGAACTAACACCCCTTCCAAACCCACCAGTTCCCCAAACAAATCCAATCAAGTTTTTAGATAGTCATCGTGTTTAGCATAGTTGATTTCCAGATAGAAATTATGTTTTTGTGGAGAAGACACCCCCACAGCCCTCAGGGCAGGGGTTGTAAGTTATGCCCTGGTGGTATATAGGGTTTCCATATAAAGTCTTGTCGTAAAAACTTCAAAAAGGACTCATTCAATAGGGAATTCAAAGGGCTAGTGCCCTTTTTAATACTCGAAAGTAATTGGAGGGCAACTACCCCCCTCTCAAGCCCACCTTTTCCCTAACACATTTAATCAAAATTTTGAGATAGCCATTTTGTTCAACGTAGTGGAAAACTCAGGAAATCAGGTCTTTGAGGATAACCCAACCCCCCCCCCTCCCCGAAGCCCTCAGGGCAAGGGTTTGAAGTTATGCCCTGGGGGCATCTAAGGTTTTATATAAAGTGATGTCGTAGAAACTTTAGAAATGGCTTATTCGATTGGAAATTTAAATGGCTAGTTCCGTTTTAATAGTCGAAAGTGATTTGTGGTGACGCTTTCTAATTAAGTCAAATTTGGAATTTAGAAAAAAACATTAAGACACAAAAAGAAAGTTTCGAAATACCCCATCTTATTAAGACAAGGAACACATCATGGTATGAACATATTGAACAGGAAATTGAGAAATAAAAAATTCTTAGCTAGGTACTTCAGTGGGCCCGATAAGATGTTTCTGAGGCAAAATATAAAAGATAGATTTTATGGGAAGGGGTGTCCGTTACTAATTTTATGTCAGACTGACCTCTGGTCCGTTGATTTTGTAAATACCTTAGATTATATGTCAAATATCGTAAGTGTACAAGTGCCTTATTATATTATATCTTACCATAGTATTCATATAATTGTTGACCCCTGGAGACAACCAGTCCCAGCGGCTTATATGTTATCAGACTTATACTGGCTTATGTTAGCTGAATAAAAGTATTGTGTTATAGCCAAACTCTCGACAATCTAAATTTAGTCCCTCGAATATTCCCAGCTGGCACGCCTCATTAGTCAGGTAATAGCCTAAGGCACGTGACCAAAGTTAATTTACCTTAGGACCACAAGTATCTCCCTTAAAAAGAGAGTAAATAAGGCAACAAACACAATTTCACCCAAAAACCTTTAAACCACTTTACCACAGCTGGTGGCAGTTGGAAAAACTCGGCCGAGAGGACTAAATACAAATTAAATATTGAAATAAAACGGCTGTACCAGAAGAAAAAATGGCTTCCCTATCAACGGTACTTAAATTTGCAAAAATTATACCAGAATAGGCGGGAATTTCAGATGTCGATGAGCTTACAAAAAATTAAAAATTTTCGACAATAACTGAGTAATTTGACGAAAGATCAAAGCGCAATGCGTTGCAGCTAGATTAAAGCGAAGCACCCTTAAACACTTTGAAACAATTAAGGAAACAGAGCCCAAGGACATTAAAACTCTAATTGAATCTTTTAAAACAGGGTTCATAGAAACGAGTGATTCCGAGAGGCTAAGAACAGGGGTAGTAACATTCTATACCTCAACTAGTATTAGGAAATATATAGACAAATTTTTTTTAGGTCTGTATGCTTACAGTTAGAGAAAGACGGAAGTGACGAGACGGTACAGAAAGTACAATTACATACTTTTACACAAGGGTTACAAAAAAAGCTATTAAGACTAATATTATCACGGAAACCAGAAAATCTAGAGCAGGCTATAATCCTAGTAGAAACAGAGGTAAAAATTGAAGATGCCATGAAAAAGTTTGAACAGATGTCAATAAATAACACAGGAACCCAAGGAAGTGTACAATATGAAAGGGAACAAAAGCGGGTGAACTTTGAGGAGCCAAATCGTGAACCAAAAAGGTGCGAGGAAGGCTGAAATCTCTCACCATGGACTGACCCCTCCCAATTTGACGACAAATCCCATGGTATTAAATCCTTAATGACTTGGAATACCAAGTACTATGGGCACCCACCTCCTCCTCCCGAGGAAAATAGTAGAGCAGATGGTGGCAAGTCAAGAATATACAGAAATTGCTATAAACTCCATTCGGAAGGGCAAGTGACCAATGAATAGTGGATTAGATTAAAGTGCTATTATTGTGGCAAACCGAATCACTATGCGGCAGATTGCCGGCATAGAATACCCAAAGATGACCCGACGTACAACACAAGACACCAATTCAAAACAAAGGGGGGCAGAAATTTAAGAATGCAGGGAACAAATAAAACTTTGCAAACACCGAATAATATTCCTGAATTTAGGCCTAGAAATCAAACGGTAAACAACACCCAGGGTCAAAATACCAATGTTGAAAAAAACTGGGATAACCCAAGAAACTTTTGGTCAAGTTGGCATTTAAACGGAAAAACAAGCCTGTAAGAGTCGACAGAGCTGAATCATTACAAAGACCCCTTTAGAGTTTCGAATGTTGTGATACAGATACAAATAATAATAATCTACCGATGTTGCGTTGTTTTAAAATTGAATGATTCCAAAATTTACCGTGTTTACTCGATACGGGTGTGTCTAAATCACTAATTTGGAAGGAAGTTTTTAAGAAGTTTCTTCCTAGTGTAACAAATCGCATAGGCAGGGGCCAGAATACCTGACATCAGTAACAGGTCACAACCTGACAATTTTGGGGGAATGTCCATTAAAATTTAGTACAGGGGATAAAGAAATAACGGTAACAATGATAGTATGTAAGCAACTACTATTTCCTTGTATTCTAGGAGTAGATGATATAAGAAAATATGGGATCGTAAAGGAACCCCTAACTGATAAAATAACCATAAGCCAGCTAAACGAAACTAATGGGCAAATTTGCGTAACAATAGATAAAGATAGTGACAATTCGGATTATAACTTAAAAATAAACGGGAAAATCACAATAGAAGGAGGAACATCAGCTCAAGTGCTAGCGACATTAAATACAAAAGAAGAAAAGAATAAAACAATCGATGCCATTATAGAGGGACAAACCCTCGAACAACATCCCACAATTTTCGTGGAAAATCAAATTATTAGAATTGAAAACGGTATCACATATTTAACATTATCAAATCTAAGTAATAATAAAGTAAAGCTAAACGAAAAAGCCCTAGGATCGGTGGAAAAGATTATAAATTCAGAAATAAAATCACTAAGCAGCTCAAAATTAAGCGTAAATTTTACTAGCCACAGGCCAATTTACGTCGAAACCACAACCGGAAGAAAACTATGGAATGACAAAAACTGAATTTTTGAAACAGTTTAATTTAGTACATTTACCGGAAAATACAAAAACCCGGATGGGAAACATTCTTTGGGACTTTAGATGGAAATTCGCAAGACACAAAACAGATTACGGATTAACTCACTTAATCATGTACAAAATACCAACACAGGGCCCTCCAATTAAAAAATCACCGTATAAAACACCTTATCATTTAAAACCATGGCTAGATAACAAAATAAAAGAAAAGGAACAACAAGGTATAATTAAAGAGAGTGTTAGCGAGTGGTGTTTTCCACTGGTAATAGTCAGAAAAAAGACAATACCTGGAGTTTATCCATAGATTTTAGAGCGCTAAATGCAGTCAAGGTAAATGATGTTATGAAATTACCACGAATTAATACGATATTAGACTCTCTGGGAGGTTCAAAATACTACACAAGTTTTGACCTGATAGTGGGATATTGGCAAACAGCCTTAGACCCAGAAACAAAGCACAAGGCACCAATAATCTTAGATCATGGAAGAACGTTTACATTTGAACGTATGCCTTTCGGCTTATCATTTAGTCCAAACTGCTTTAGTTGACTAATGAATTTAGTGTTAAAAGATACTAAACCAGAAAGGAAAAGATACCTTGGCTTACTTAGAAGATGTAATTTTGTTTCCTGAAAACCTGGAAGACCATTTAATTGGACTTAGAAGAATACTGAGATAATTTGAAAAAGCAGGCTTAAAATTAAAACCAGAAAAGCTGAAAATAGTAGTACCAAAGTAGAAGGGCCTTATTGAGTCCCACGAGAACCACGTGGTTTATGGTTTTCTCACTGAGAATGAAAAAACAGGAATTTTCTCACTTGGAAAAACAGGAACTTTCTCACTTGGAAAACCATAAGCCACGTGGTCCTGTCACGAGTAGCACCTGTGCTGTCGACCTCAATTCACCTATCGTGAATCAATAATTCCCCTTAGAAACAACAAATTAATTCCTCTTTCTTGACAGATCAATCAACCAATGACATCATCTGTCAGACTTTAAAAATTTTTCCTAGAAACGATTCTCCAGGAATAGTTCCAAGTCATTAATGTCATTGCCTCGGAAACAACTCTTTTGGTCGAACTCCAAAGGATATTAATAACCAAACGCCATGGAAACAATTCTCCAAGAAACATCTTAGCGATGAATTGTTTTAGCGCGGGAATCAGCTTTCTTATTAATTTGAAATGCATTAGCGCAGAGATGTCAAAAACAAAAGGAACACGCTGAATTACGTTTAGGGATTATTTGGGCGAAACTGTTTTAGACAGGTTATGGAATTATTTCGGCGAAACAGATAGAGACATTTTAAAAGAAGATTTTAGGAAAGGTTTTAGAAGACGATTTGAGGGTGAAACTCTGTGGTCGTTATAATACACAAGTTTCATTTGAACAGTGTCATGAGGTCCTCTACCCCAACCCCAAAGGCTTCCGATTCCCACCACCCCCACCCCGAAGGAAGCGCTCGGTCCTCAAAGGTCCCCCAAGCTCCCAAAGAACCCCAGCCCCCCAAACGCCCTCCACCGACCCGCAAAGGCCCTCCCCTGGTCCGCAAGGACCCACCAGACCCCCAAAGGTCCCCCGGACCCCAAACGCTCTCCTCAGACCCTCAAAGGCCCTCCCCTGGTCCTCAAAGGGCCCCGGCCCCCCCAAGGGCCACCCCGCCCCCCAAAGCCCTCCCCCCGTCCTCCAAGGACCCCCGGGCCCCAGAAGCGCCGCGGGCCCGGCAAGCGCCACCTGGGGATGCGCCACGGGTCGGGGGAAGCGCCGCAGGGATGCGCCGCAGGGATGCGCCGCAGGGATGCACCGCAAAAAGTAAACTAAAAAGTAAAAATTTCGAAATGTTATCCCCCAAACGCCCTCCTCAGACCCCCAAAGGCCCTCCCCCAGTCCTCAAAGGTCCCCCGGGACCGAGAAGTGCCGCGGGCCAGGAAAGCACCGCATGGGGATGCGCCGCAGGAGATGCGCCGCGAGTCGGGGGAAGCGCCGCAGGGGATGTGCCGCAGGGAGGCGCCGCAGAGATTTGCCACAGGGAGGTGCCACAGGAATGCGCCGCAGGGAAGCGCCACAAACAGTATACGAACACGTAAAAATATCGAAAGGCGATACTCCACACACCCTCCGCAGACCCCCAAAGGCCCTCCCCAGGTTCGCACCGATCTCCCCGGGTCCCCAAGGGCCACACGGCCCACAACGGTCCCGTGGGCCCCCAACCGGCCTCCCCCGCGCCCCACCGGTCCACTGGGCACCCAAAAGACCACCAATCCTCAGGGGCCCCGGATCCCCAAACGCCCTCCCTGTGCCCCAAAGGCCCTCCCCCGGTCCACAAACATGCACACAAAAACTTACACACACACAAAAACTTACACACACACAAAAAATTACTCAAACACACGATTAATTATACTCAAAAAAGAGAGAACATACACACACACGACAAAACATACAAACACACACACAAAAAAATACACACACACACACACACACACAAAAACATACACAAGCATACGAAAAAAAACATGAACTTAAAAACTTAGATGCACACAAAAACTTACACACACACACACACAAAACTTACACACACACACACACGAAAACTCACACACACACGCCAAAACATA